>NC_090206.1:300000-600000 GCF_033026475.1 Channa argus
CAGGAAAAAAAAAGCAGAAACACCATGATCACAACCATGACTTGTTACTTCTGTGTTGAACTACTGTAATTTCCTATTGTTGGGATGCTCCAGTAACTTCCTAAAAACCATGCAATTAATCCAAAATGCTGCACCAAGAGAATGAATTATAAAGCCTCCATCTTACATATAAAGCTCTTAATGGTCAAGCTCCATCATATTTAAAAGACCTCTTAGTACAATATCATCCCAATATACCACTTCAATCTCAGAATGCGGGCCTACTTGTAGTTAACAGAATTTCCAAAAGCAGAATGGGAAGAAGAGCCTTTACCTATCAATCTCCTTTCCTAGGGCACAAGCTCCCAGTTCTGATTCGGGAAGCAGACACTCCTCTATTTTTAAGATTAAGCTCAAAATCTTCCTCTTTGATAAACTTAAAGTTAGATATAGTCATGCTGCTATACACGTAGACTGCTGGGGGACCCACCTCCTGATGCTCTGAGCTCCTCAGCGCATCTTACCTTAGCTCTCGCCTTTCCTTTCAACCCACATTTATACACCACCACTGTATGACATTAATTTACTGTCTTCTGTCTGCTGTAGTTGTGCTTCTCCCTCCCTTCTCACTCTCTGTACCTTTCTGCAGGTATCCCTGGGAGCTGTGTGCTTCCAATGTGCAGGTACTGGTCCTACCAACCTGCCAAATGTTTTGTTGTTGCTTCTTGTTGATCTTTTCTTTTCTTTCTCTCCACTTTCCACTCACCCCAACCGGTCAAGGCAGATGGCCGCCCACCCTGAACCCTTCCATTAAAGGGAAGGGTTCCTCTCGGTTGTTGCCTAGGGCTTGCTCAAGGGGTAATTGTTGGGGTTTCTATACATATCTTTACAGTCTTGACTTTATTCTGTAAATTCCCTTGAAATGACTCTGATGTGAATTGGTGCTATATAAATAAAGTTCGATTGAATTGAATTAGAATGTATTGACTAATGTGCTATGAACTTGCATACATAGGACTTTTGATGATGGTATTGACCCAGTGATGATTCTGACCATGGCAATAATTTTGAGAGGAGGAACTAACATTGTAACAAGAACTCATCGACGTATCCTAGATGAAGTGTCTCGAACTGAGGAAACTCTAGTTCGGCCATTTTGAGAGCTGAGAAGACTCCATCTTTAGTTAGCGAAGGCTGGATACGCAGCTCATGAAGCCTGTTAAACACACAGAAATAATGCATTTTAATGTACGTTATGTCTTTGAATAGTTTAAAGAACCCACCACAAACAATAATGTACAAGTTACAACCTTTCCTTATGGTTTGGAGAAAACATTCATTAATTAGGGGTTATAATTTATTCCGTGGCCCTACTGAAAGCTTATTTATCATAAAACAAGCTCACTCTGTTCTGAACTCAAAGAGGACGTTAATTTGAAAACTTCTGTGACAGCTGTATGTCCTACTGTCGTACATGTAGAAATACATTTCCAGTGAGTGATGAAAACTTCTAGAATCAAGGACCTTTTGCTTTTGCGTATGACAATTTAAAAAAAACAACAACACAAAAACAATAGCGATATAGAGGGAGAGAGAGAGCGATATAGAGGGAGCGAGAGAGAGAGATATAGAGAGAGATTTAGAGGGAGAGAGAGAGAAAAACAATGTACAAATGGAAATGAAAATGCTCAGTTGCTGAATTCAAGTGCATATTAGTTTCCATTGCAAAAGTAAATGAAACAATATAAACTAAATAAGACATTTTAAAAAATGTAAAAAAAAAAAAAAAAAAAAAAAAGTGTTAGAAAACAAAACTAAAATCAGGCAATAACCTGAATTTACATTACTGTTTGGGGAAAGGGTAGAACTCTGCAGTCACTGCCTCTTGCCATGGAGAACACAATTTTTCTGAACTGAAGTGCCAGGTATGGCCATGTAGCATCATGCCATTATGGCACATTGTACTATTTGTAGTATTCATATATTAAAATTGTTAATGACACATACCTGAAGCTCACTGCAGAGTGTGGTGGAGTATCAAGCATAGTTGCAGATTTATCAAAGTGGAGTTGCAGAGGAGCCAGGAGATGGAGTGCTAGGTGGAGACTACTTTATTGATTATTATTGAATCTCGTACCACCGCTAAGCTAAAAGTTCCACAATGTAAGTTTGTAGTCTGTGGTGCCAAACTGTGGGGGTGGGATCCTTATGTATCAATAGTAATCAGTAACACCACTACTATTGATATTGACAATCTCATATACCTGGAGTATCACTAATTTATCATTAATTTATATATTTATAAAATCTGTAATACTGGGACTGTGACTCATTTTGATTTTGCTTTAAAAGCTATTCACTGTGTATGAATAGTGTTTAGTGTTTTTCTGAGTTGGTATGAGAATTTATTGTCTGAGCACCTGCGAGCAGCAGTGATGATGAGATAGCCCAAGTCCACTTCCAGGGCATTCTTACAAGCTCCAAACACAATGGTGTGGAGGTTACGAAATCCTCCTGGACATGAAGACAAACAGCATTACACAAAGTAAACACAACCAGCAACAATACAATTTGTAGGCTTTTGCCCATTTTTCCACCAAGTTTAGTTTAGTTCATTAAACCTCACAATCTGATGGTATGCCACTGAATCACTGTGAAAAACTTAACTGGGACCAATATGTTAGTGAAGGTTCTCAGTCATCCAGATTTAATTATTCGAAGGTTGAATCACATCAACTGGACTTCTTTCTTCTTGGAGAAGAAAACTATTCAGGCTAGGTGAGAAACAAGACTTCTGGAGGACTACCCATCTTTCCCTTAGACTGAAGAAGCTGCTTGGATGAGTAGGGAAACGTAACTAACAAAGAAAAATGTCCAGTTGACATGATTCAACCTTCTGATTATTTTGGATCAGTTCTCAACCTCCAGTTGCAGGGTCTGTCATTCTCTTTCATAGCATTCTGTTCACGTCTCTCACTGGGGAACAACTTCAGCGTAACCTCAACAGAAGCTCCTAATGCAGCCTGCCACCTAGGATTGGCTGGCTCAAAGAATGTCATTGTCGAAGAGGGAAAAGACCCACTCTCTATTAAAAGGGGATGACACTACATCCAAAAACCTCTTCACACAATAAGTTCCAACATACCTTTCTCTCTCGATCTAAATGCCTGTTTAGGACCTAGCTTAACTGTCAAAAGACAAAAGCACAAACTTGTTCACCTGGCTTCTTTACCTGCATGTGCAGTGTCTTAAGAAATCTGCTTATACTAGTCCGCCCCTAAATAGTAGCTTGAGCCTAAGACTGTTGAAAATAGCAATGCATTTACAGTTACGCCAACAAAGTGGTAACACTCCCTGGTAGCACTATTGATTGGAGTAGCAATACCCCAGAAGTTTACCTACTCCCTGTGGTTAACGTTAAAGCATTAAAGAGTATTAATACTCACTTTGTGTCCTCCATCTGGATGTTAAAACACTCCCGGTCAGCCCTTGCCATTTTGTACCCACACCAGTTGCAATGGCTACCACTCATGTTCCCACTTAACAGGTGAGAAAACACAGGTGCAAGGCTGTACTTGTGGTAATAAAATTTCAAGCTGGGAAACCCACCTGTCGTGTGTGATGTACCTTGGACTGAAAAATGCCCAAGCCATCCTTGAGTTGTCGAAGAAGTGCTCACACTGTAGCTGGTTCCACCTCAAGGTGCTCCGTCTGGCTCGTCAGACGATTTTGTCCGGTGGTGAGCCACTGATGGCTTCAACAGCATCGGCTGATTAATTTCATCGAGACATCTCTGGCACTGAAGCTGGTCTGATTTGACCAGACCAACTTCATGTGTCTGACCACATGGCCAGGACTTAGATGGACCCAGCCGGTGTTCAAGTTTAACTGGTGATTCAGATTGTCTGGTAAAATTCACATGCATCTGACAGATTTGTAATAGGCATTTTTAGGACCCAGACAAAAAAGGAAATAAACATTCTGTCTTTAGAGCAAATTAATATCTCTGAAGGGTTTTAAATTAAACAACAAAAACGTCTATCGAAGCATTCACATTGGTTTAGCCAAACATATTACACTAGAAACCCTCTTCAATATGGAAATCAGAAAAATCAGGGATTCGGACCTTAAGATGTCATTGTTAAGAAACAGGACAGGTATTGTCAATGACTTTCAGATTACACCACAACATTAAAACAGCAAGTGCGAAAGGAGACCAAGTCTCCGTGTTACTCTTGTGAAATTTAAATCAGTGAACACCTATAATTATTCCTGATCTTCATAACTTTGTTACAGGTGTTGACAATACTTTGAATTGTGTAGGCCTATCTATTGTATTTATACCACATTACCCAGCACACAATTCATCACTTTCAAACAGTGTTTTTTAAAGTTTGGATTAAAACACTACATTAAAATTTAGTCATTTGACAGAGCATTTGTCCAAAATGATTTACAAACTTTCACACATTAAGGGCATCCTGGGGTTTAAAATCTTATTGAGGTACACTACGTCATGTGGGGAGGACCCAGGGTTTAAACCACTGATTCCGCAGGTAGTGGATGATGCTCTACCATCTGAGCCACTCTATCATTAAACATGTTTTATAACACATTGTTCGATTTAAGAGGGTCTACTACTAATTAATTTAAATTTTTTGACAGTAATGATTTCTAAATTTATTAATTAAGTCGTTTACATCACATTATTAGAATAGCGGTAGTATGCTGTATATTATTTAGACACTGATTTAAAAATCACTGTCAAAGGATAAGGACTGTCCAATCAATTGTTACAAAATATAAACAAAATAATTTTAAACAAAATTTTAAGTTATTTTCTGATCAGCATTTCTCAATATTCTAGTTTGTAATTATCTGACTACTGGTATAGCTGACTAAAAGCAACAAAGAGCACATACTACAGTAACTATTTAAATTTCAAAGTCAAATGCAAAAATGTTTAAATCAATAAGCTTCTAAAATGCAAAAAAACCCCACACCTGGTCCATTGTAACCAGTTCCATCAAAGCCAGGGTAAATATCTCATATGGCTTGAAAATTATGCAGCATTCTAGAACAGTACATGAAGGAAAGCAAATTTATGCAGATAAACCTTTATTTTGCCTTTCCTTTCCCATGAATTACCTTACAAAGCTTCTGTTTTTTCTTAAAGCCAGTAGAACAAGCTACAATTTTTACCAGTTCTAACATACAAGTACTGAAGACTATAAATTACACTACATGAATATATACATCTTATGATCGACGAGACAGACATATTTAGATATTTGTATAATTTACTCATGGGTTATGTTAAAAACAATTTCCCAACTGGTCAATAAATATATCCCACTTTACCTGGATTCATCCTGCATTCAGTCTCTATTCAGAAGATCTCGTAGCTGTGTGTGGTTGTATTTACATCATCCACTTCACCAAAATCACAAAGCAAAAGACCAGCTCTGGTTTGAAGACAAAGGTTTAATGCTCACTACTGCCAAAGTTACAGCATCCCACTTCAAAACTAATTGTAGTTTTCTACACAGGTTGTGTAGCAGACATGACAAAATGTCGTAATTTAAAGGAAACCTCGGGAAGTAAACAAATGCAGTGATTAAGAGGAAAGATGTTTACTTCTCTACCTCTACAGATGTATCAGAGATTATTTTGGGTCGATCACACAGCTTCGATCAGTCTTCACGCTGCGTTCAAGCACTATATAAACAGGATACACGTTACTGTGTTCCTTATTTGGCTGAAGCATTGTTGAATTGAATTGAAACCGGGGAAATGTGATACGAGACAAATTTAACATGGCAAGAACGATTGTTTATGTATGCAGAGGTTTGAGCAGGCATTGCCAAAGTCACCTGTTCTTCCCATTGCTATCTCTACCACAGCCTCTTACACGTTAATATCACAAAATAATCCAACACCAGTTAAACTGGAACACCAGCACGGCAGAGTATCTGTTCCATAAGGCGAATTTAAAAAAAAAAAACATTCCAATTTCAGGTTTGATCTCCTCATGTCTTAAGAGGAAGATGATGATGACTCCTCACTGATGATGATGACTCCTGGCCCAGGCAAGAGACGAAGATGTGTCCTCCCCCCATAGTGGTTTTGCAGGAGGCGCGCAATGCTTATGCTGCAAAGCCTAATAGCCAGAGGCCAGACTTTTAATTCGAGGTAACTTGGTCTCGCTTTGCTGGAAGTGCTGAAAGTGAATACAACAGGGAAACAACTCCTGGCAACTCTCCCAAAGTGATTGGAACAACAATCCATACAGAGAGAAGCATCATATGGCATGTAATCTCCATGCTCGATTGTGAGGAAACTGAGAAACACAGTCTAGACATTACACAACTAGAATCTGCATTGGCAATTCATCTCCACCCAAAAACTTCCCTGTCATCAATAAGACCCACCCTCCCATCCAGGGAAGATCGTTTCAAGTTTAGCCAAATGGAGTAGTCATACAAAATGGCTGTTGTCATCCCCGGCATTTATAGCCCCTTCTCTCTCTCTCTCAATAGTATACCAAGTAAATGAGAAGCAGTGTAAAGCACTTGGGTACCAATTAGCTAGAAAAGCACTAAATAAGTGCAGACTATCTACCATTTTACTGCTTACTCTCAATTCAGCTAAATGAGGGCTGAGATTCATGCCCAAAACTAAAGGCTGTGGGGAAAGTGACCAGGTATTTCTATCATGGGCAAAGAACCACTTGGATATTGCATTTCAAAAGAGGGTTTTCTTGTTGGGGCTGTTGCCTTCAACATAGCTCTAAGGGTATACAGCTACCGGTGGGACTGCAGGCACACTCTATAAACACTGCATACCTTTGACAGGTTTTGCCAGCTCAATCATACAGCTTCCCTACTAGTTCATTCAGTGCTTAGTTTGGGTACATCTCAGTATTCCTCTTGTAACATCTGCCAGCTATATAGGGGTGACTATCTTTCAAAAGGGAGGCATCAAACAAATGCTATGAAAGAGAACTTTGGAGTAGTGAGGAAGAGACAGGTGTTTAGAATGACAGTCCGGTGTCAACCCCTATTAAAGGGGGAGGGTCTTTGCTCCCAGTGACTTGGGCCAACTGCCAAGCAGCTCAATCATTAGTGTTTGATTGATTGTGAGTGTGAATAGGTTAATGTTAAACAGTGTAAATTACTTTGGGTATCACTTAGTTAGAAAGGCGCTATATACAGTCACATGCAAAAGTTGGCACCCGTTTATTTTGAAATGGCAAAAACAACATAATATTCAACATAATATTTAATGCACCATTAGCTATTAAACATGTTTCTTCATCCAAAATGAAAGTAAATTTAATCAGTATCTTAAGAGAAATGCAGACGTTTACAAAAAATATATTAAACCTTTTTGACATTTTAAAATATGGGGGTAACTTTTGCACATAACTGTAGATGTAGACTATTTAACATTCAAAACCAACACTGTTTCCTCACCTGACCTCCAGCTGTCCTCCACCACATGCTGGATCAGCCCTCCAAGGAAGGGAACTCTCACTAGTTCCAGCTGCTCCAGGTTCCGGGCCGATGCTAAACCAGTAACTAAGGGAACGTACTTGAGGGAATTGGTTGGCCCTGCACAGTTACGCATAACAAAGGTTCTCAGGCTTACACACAAAAAGTCCTTAAACGGCTGTGGTTTGGTGAGACGGACCCACTTCAGGTAAAGATGGCGCAGCATGGATACACAAGGTATCTCTGGGACATTCACACCTATAACACACATAAACCGTGTAAAATACAGCCAAAAAACTGAGGTCTTAACTCCAGCATTCACATAGCAATGCACCACATTGGACATCTGTCAAAGCAGGGGCACTGTTCAAGTCAGGTGATTAAGCATAAAGAAGGCAATACCAGAACTGGAGCTCACACCACATTTAGTATCTCACAATTTACTCTTACTTCAAGCTGTAGAGTTGAGAGCAGGAATTTTTAGTTTGCTGTGATGTCCTACTCACCCACTAGATGTAAGGTCTGGATCTTTGCAGTTATGGGGATGGTCAATTTGTTCTCAGCAGGAATAGGAAAAGCACCATTACGGTTGCGAAACTTCCCCAAAATGTGAACCTGAGGCATGTAGTTCCATATGGCTTCCACCAATTCCAGATGGGATGTCTCCACACCCTGACATTAGGTCATAAAATATAAATACAAAAACAAAGAAACAAAATCTATGTGATTAAGTTTAGCTATGCTGTTTATATGTGTCATTAAATAAAAAGGAACAACTAACTCAAATTGACCTACAAGGTTTCTGTCACTGCAAGTACTGTTTACAGAACTTATTTCAAAGTATTACTAAACTCTATTGATTTCTTTCCTCTTTGACCAACATAGACTAGGTCTGTGTATGTGCTTTTTGATAGGCAGGAGACATCACTACATAACGATACACTGCCACTTTCTCAACCCTCCTATATTTATCCGGGCTTGGGACCGGCACCAAGGTTGCCCTTGGTGGCTGGGCGAAGCCACACCTGGTGAGCACACCACTGGTCAAATGAATTTATGAGGCCTGTAATGGTAAATGGTAAATGGTCTGCACTTATATAGCGCTTTTCTACCTATTGGCACTCAAAGCACTTTACACTGCTTCTTATTCACCCATTCACACTCACAATCACACACACATTCATACACCGATCGGGGAGCTGCTATGCAGCTGGCCAACACTCACCAGGTTCAGTGTCTTGCTCAAGGACACTTTGACATGTGACTGGAGGAGCCAGGGATTGAACTAACAACTGTGAGATTGGTGGACAACCGCTCAACCTTCCTGCACCACAGTCGGCCCTAATGATTATGTACAATGCCACTGAATGTACAGTAGTGGTGGGAATTATTGGCAAATTTACAATTTTATTTAATTCCATTGCTTTGTGTCCCAATTTAATTAATTACACTGCTGCAGTGTTAAGAGTCATTTTTTAAACAAAAAACACCGAGGCAGGTATTTTATAAAAGGTTAGATTAATTGCTCCACTAGATGTGCCTGAAGTTGATTAAAAAAGTTTTTTGGGTCTGCTTTGCTAATGTTAGTCTGAGAGAGAGGATTTACAATGTCCTTCACCATCATCTTAACAAAATGCACTAAAATGTTTGCTCTGAAGGTGGAGATGAACTACAAGCTAAAACACACCCTCGTACACCGCATCCTGTCTGTAATGTAACAGGTCACTGTGGATGGTTTACATCTATCAAAAATAAATATTTGCAATATTTGGGAATAATTCAGAATCGGAGAAGGCATGAAATGCAATTTTTATGTGAATCCACTTTTTTTTTTTTTTTTTTAACCCAGCCCAAATGTAAAATGTCAGTATTAGCTTTAGCTTTTAGCTAGCTAACTAGCATTAACTGTGCTGGCAGCAATCACATTGCAGTTGCTTTCCAAAACTAATAAATTACCTTTACAACAAAAGCTTTAGCTGGTCAGTCACAATAAGCATTTTTTCAATTTAAAAACATTCCAGGCTGTATCCCACCACAATATTTTGACTGTATTTTAACTATTTATAAATAAAAGGGAGTGCTGGTGACCCAAAGGTGGGAGCCAAAGTTACTTTTCCAAAACATATCAGACCCATTAAAATGGTTACTAAAGTTGTCTCAGATGTGAGCTTCTGTATTAAGCTAGAAATAAGCAAAAGATTCAATGTCAAAAAATATTTTTTGTTGATTGAGAAGGTAGAAGGTCTTTCAGAGGAGGGAGATTGAAGAATTGTCTTTGTGTTTATCAACACACATTTCACTTCTGTTTTTACCAGCTGTACTCGTAATAAAACGTTTTCATGCCCCAGAGCGAGTTCTTTTGCCATAGACCTTAGTTCCTAGGGCTTCGTGAGTTGAAGTACAGTGGTACTTCAACTTTAGCAAAGTAAATTTTTTATTTTTATGTTCCTTCGGCTTATCCCGCGAGTTCAAGGTCTCCACAGCTTTTCATTGTCTGCATATTGATTTGGCACAGTTTTTACGCCGGATGCCCTTCCTGACACAACCCTCCCCAATTTCTACCAGACTTGGACCGGCAACACTGGGGATGGGAATGCGCTATCGGGGGTTCAGTGTCTTGCCCGACACTTCGACATATAGCCAGGACCGGGGATCGAACCACTGAACCACGTGGTCCGTGGACGACGGACTTTACCAACTGAGCTACATCCGCTAGTAATGTTTCTCTCTAACTCTAATTTTAAAACCTTATAACATGTACATTATTATTGTTATCCTTATGAATAGCAATAATCTTATCACTACAATAAAAATCTTTATAAACTATGGAGAAAAAAATTGTCGTTATATTTAGGAAAATCTGTTTACCCAAACAAAAAAATGTGATTGGGAATTGATCATTAAAGATTCAAAGTTGTATTTTTTAAACCAGAAATGGCATTGGTTAGTGCTAAACAACTTGTGAAGATAATTGGCCACATTCCTAAAATATAAATTTGACTGACAGCTGCAGCTCATGTCAAGTTTTGGAAGACCACAATGATTTTTCAGAAAGTTGATGTAAGTTACTAATTATTAATATGACGGTACAGGGTGTAAATTTAATCTGTAGTGTGGATCCACTTTAAAAAAAATAAAATAAATAAAAGTCAAACGAGAGACTTTGGACAATGTGCGAAACAGTCATTTATTTTTTAGTCAGTTATTTTTTACTTGCAGGCAACTGCATGCATTATTCCACTCAACTAATCAGAGTTTACTTAGCAAGCAGGGTAACACTAATATTAAGCCCTGCAGTGCATTGGAGGGGAGCAGGAGGGATAACCACAAACACTCACATGTTGATACATTGACAATACTAATGACAAGAAGATGGCACTGTAAGTGAGTAAAAGGGGGCAGGGCTATTTTAACACTGTGGCAATGTGTGTGTGTGGGTCTTTCAGTAAGATTTAAATTAAAAATATATATTCAGTCTCAAAATGTATTGATAAATTCTTATTTAACGTACTCACCAGCAGATTGGGACAGGCTTGTAGTGCCTCTAAGACTCCAGGTATACTGAAAGCCTCATAGCCTCGGACCCGTCTTCTCTCCAGATATCGAGGGTGGAGGCCATATAGCTGCTCCAAATCTGGCATCTTCTTTAAAAGGAGAAGAAAGCTGTTGTCTGTAAAACCTAAACCAGAAGACACAATTATCGTGATCAAACTCAGCTCAAACCAGCTCGATCAAAACAGCTCACCGTTTTCAGCATACACCTTTTCCCATTTATGCTGTCAAATACACTAACTGGCCACTTCATTAGGTACTGTCCACATGGCTTTAGAAGTTTATAACTTCTCAGTTTTAAGTTAAAACTGACAGAAAGGCAATAATTGTACTATAATTGAGGTCATAGTGGGGGGTCGAATCGTAACGAATTGCATTGCTTTGAGAGGAGGTGCGTATGTTTTGGCTTCCTTACCCATTTTAAATAGGATGCTTATGGTTTGTGATACTCATGCCCAAGTCTTCTGCTTTCTCTTCCTCTGATGCAAGGACAGAACATGCATGCTAAAGGCAGGTCGGCTGTTAACTTTCCAGTAACACACTGGCTGCAGCACAGTAGTTTTAAATCAAATCAAAAACTATTCAGTAAAGGTCAGTGTGGTCCTCCACAGCCTGGACATGTGCACTCATTGACTCAGGTGCGCAGTGCCAGTTTCTAATAATTTCACAAAGTCTGAACATATATAACAGACTAAATGTCTATACAACTCTAAACATAAGACACATGCAGATGTAGCTTCGTTAACCATAACATCATTAGACTAAACAATCTCACAGACAAAAACAGTGGGATGACACCACCATCAGTATTTTGCTTTCATCATCTCTGTTAAACCCTATAATAATCTGGTGGTTAATGTGAACCGTTCAGGCCACCTCATTTTTATATCAAAGTACAACTCAAATCAGTGCATCATAGAAGTTGCTTTACACTTTTCTTTTCTTCACTTTTCTCTGTAGATCAGCAGAGTTAAAAATCTGTGAACCAGGCTTCCAAATAAGGTGAGGAGAAATTAGATTGGTTTTCTACTGCCTGGTTACCCAGATTTCCAATAACACAATTTCTTATTCCACAGTGTCAGATGATGCTTCCTAAGGTGTCAAATTGTGCTGCTTTATACGCCCTTTGGCCTGAATGTGTTCTTAGTTACTGTTTAGGAATACTATGCTTTTACTGCGGGCTATTACCTGAAGGCATATACTCCCACCAGCGACCTGCACATAGATCCACTACTTTGACCACTCGCAGGTACAGAGTCACGGCTTCTCGAAGCTTTCTAGACAGACACTCCATGCACATGATGTCCTTCATGGGAAGATACCTAAAAAGCAAAAACATTAATAAATTTAACATTTAAAACCCTTTGCAGCTTAAACATGTCATATAACGGTATATACAGTACGCTGTCCGATTGAGTACATTAACAGTCAAGTTTTATAAATTGGTTTATATTAAATTAGACCATTGTAGCAATTTTACTAATTAATATGAAGGGCTGATAGAGTAATACTGGACTTAATAAATGCTCTCCTTGCAGAAAAGTCTGCTGATATAGCAATTCTTTTAAAAGTGTTTAACAATGTAACACATACACCTATTCGCTGCACACACACACACACATCAGACAATTAAAATAAAGTTCACATACTTGCATCCACATGGTGCTGATATCTTACTGTGCATTATTTTCACATTTGTATGCCCATTTATACGCACATAACTGTCATAGCAATATTGGACTTTTTATTTGTTTGAACATTTCTTTTACAGAAACCCAATTATACAACTTACACCTTTAAAAAAGGGAATCTTAAGGATCTGTGCATTATGCTGAAGAATTCTTAAGTAATAATCCTTCTACATTATTCTATCAAATCTGTGCAATGCACAAGGTCTAATGGCAGCAAAACATTATACTTTAGAAAATGGTTACTTGAATTCATGTGTAATTGTTGAATTAGATGATTTTGGAATCTGCAGTTGTATAGAAAGAGACAATCTTGCATAATTCTACCATCTTCCTTCTCAGATTTGCACTTAGGTCCTTGGACTGTCCCACTGTCCAAACTTTTTACCTTAGGTTCACAACTGTGTATTATGTACTGTTAAATGCCACCTATAAACAGAACATATAAATTACAACAGAAATGTGTAGGGTCAGGCAACATACCTAAATATATGGCAAAGGACTTCATGGGACAGCTCGTTGATGTAGTCTTTAGGCTCACTGGGTCTTGAGACCAGTTCCCCTCCTTTGCTGCCCCCTACAGGCTGCAATTTAGAGGCCTTTCTTCTTGGACCCATCACGTTCATGCCAGTACTTAGGCTTTGCCGCACATGTTTCCTCTGTTTTGCAGCATGGAACCTCTATTTCCAAAGCATAAAACTCGGTTCTAGGCACATCACAAAGGAAGACAAAATAATAGCAAATAGCGAAGATAATACAGTGAGGTAGGATCTCATTTGCCATATTCCATATGTCCTCATTCTTGAGTTATAAGGAAACGGATTGGGTCTGCTAATATGAACAATGTCTCCAACGACTTATTTCTGTCAGGAGGATTGAGGATGTTGCCTTGTGGAGGCATGATAATTCTTTAGGTTGTAGAATTATGATGTGTTTTAGCAAATGAACCAAAAAACCCTACGATGTTTATTTTTAATAAATCTGACTGCATATAAAGCAGTAACGGTACTCTAACATGCAAGTCTTGCTAACTAAATATAAAGCAGCAACAGTGTAGCACATTAACATGACACCAACCCTATGAAAAATAGATGTAGCCTCACTTAAGGGTGAGTTGCCTAAAGGATGTGAATCTTTATACAACCACTTATTTTCAGCTTCATATTTTTGTTCAATTAAATCTGTTTTCACTCTAAAATGGGAATTTTTGTCAACAAAAGGAAAGGCGCATAAACTTTTTAAGTTGTTTTGAGGGCATTTTTTAAAAACCATGTCAGTAGGCAATAGCATAGATTATTTGTCATGCAGTTATTTATTTAAATGTTGCACTGAATAATCAACACATAACTTGCTTCTTCTCTCTACTTTGAACATTACATCCTTTGTTCGTTTGTCTTACTTTCTGGGAGACTGGGAACCTCAAAACAAAGATTGGTATTTTCTTCTTTAACTATGATAGGACACTCTATGGATCGACTTTCCACACACTCAATCTTAACGCTGCGTTGAAGCACTGTGGCAACACTATACACGAAACTTGCTTCATTTGGCTGAATCGTTGTTAAATCCAAATGAAATCTGGGAAATGTGATCTAAGGCATTTAAGACTCATAGTAAGAACGATCTTTGAGTCTGCTGAGTTTTAAGCAGTCGTCGCTAGCAGTAACCTGTATTTTCCACTGCTATAACACCAATCCAGAACAACTCGTGAACCTCCTTGGTGGGTACGACCATCCCTACCAATTTATGCTTTGGTTTAAGTGCGTGCAGTTGACGTCTAAATGAAAACAGCTTGTCGGCCTGTCCCTTCAGGGTTCGCCACAGCAGAACGTCTTCCGTGCGTGGATTTGGCATGAGTTTTTACGCCGGATGCCCTTTCTGTCGCAACTGCCCATTTCATCCGGTCTCGGGACCGGCACCGAGGTGGCCCCTTTGTGCCTGGGCGGGGCCACACCTGGTGGGGTGTGTGATTCACAACCCAATGCTCTGAACACTGAGCCACCAGGCCCCCGACGTCTTAAAGAAAACAATGGCCCATAAATACAGTGGCGGTCAGCAGCGTTACTCGAGTTTTGGCAACATGAGTTACACATATTTACTGACTAGTTACAGTTAAACGCTCATTTGTTACGTGGAAATTCAGGTAGAAATTCATAGACTGTAAATATGCCATATAAAGTTCAACTCAACAACAGCTGTCGTACTCATTCAACTTTAAAGCAGTATGGTTCAACCTGCTCTTTGTCAAAGCTAGCTCGGTTTGTTTGCATAGCGTCAGCTAACACTGTGGTCATAGACAAAACTACACAACAGAAAACCACGCTAAGTGAAACTGGCCGCCTTTAGCAAAGACAGTTGTGCTTACATACCGGCATGTTTCTGTCACAGGGGTTGTGATCGCGTCGCTTCCATCCTATTTATAACTTACATCAGTATTGCCGTTACAGAAATACGTATATCAACAGAAGCTTCTATTTCAACCTCCTCCTCCTGGTGGTTCTTCTTCTTTTTCCCCTTCCTCCTCTTCTTTTTGAATTTTATCGCGTCTGCCGTGCAACATATTGAAGCATTACTGCCATCAACTGGTATGGAATGTGGAAAGTGACTGACTAACTCAAGAGTGACTTATATTATTATCAGGTTCGCTTTGCTAAGAGATCAAAAAAAAAAAAAAAAAAAAACATCTATCTCCAGATCTTAGTTGTAAAATATTTTGTAAAACATAATGTCTGCAAGATTTTGTATCAGTTCTCTTCTTTCATCACCATATTTTTGTACAGTGCAACATAACATCCTCCAGATTTAACACATGACCCCAAAATTCACATCTTCAAGTCCCGTGTTTTCTCACCCCTTTTTGGGTTTTTAACTGCGGGTGGGAAATCAGCTTATAGGTGCATTACAGCAACCTTCTAGAGTGTGGATCAAAACATTAGGAGAAAAAAGCTCATTTAAAAAAAACCATAATCATCCCTTCTTTTTCCTGCTCTTTTTATTGTTGACAGAAATGTGGGCATATTATTGCCCCAATGTTTATTATTAATAATAATAATAGAAGGTTGGGGGGTGACCCCCCCGTGGCCTTTCTGTGAGGAGTTTGAGTGTCCTCCCAGTGCTTGTGTGTTGGTTTCCTTCGGGTACTTCGGTTTCCTCCCACAGTCCAAAACATGCATGTTAGGTTAATTGGTGAATCTAAAATTTCCCAAAAGTGGGAATATGAGTCCCAATGGTTGTCTGTCTGTGTATGTCACTCTGTGTTGTCCCTGAGACAGACTGGCGCCCTGTCCAGGGTGTGCCCCGCCTCTCGCTCTAGGACAGTTGGGATAGTTCTCCAGGACCCAAATATGATAAGCGCTTACAGATAATGGATGGATAATAAGAAGAATACTTATTTTATTTTCCAGAGTTTTCTGCTAATATACTGATCCCCACGGTCCAGTAGGTGGCCTATAAGCTGGTTTTCCACCTAAAGAAGAAGAAGAAGAACAAGAAGCAGAACTCAGTGACTACTTCCAAACTGAGGAGGGCAGTAAAGCACCAAAGCTGCGTTTATGTCTGTCAAATCGAAGAAGTAGGTCTTTCTGAACGTGTCGGTAGCAGTGTTGCAGAATGTTTGGAAAACTTTTTGTTCTTCTGTTTTTCCTCTTTTTTCTCTACTATGGCCCCATTGATGCTCAGAAGAAAAAAGAGGTGATTTATCATTAATGACATATAGTGGACAAAGTTAATAAACTTTGGCTCAGATGTTTGTGAGGTTTTGAAAGTTATCTTTCTTCCGTGACAGTCTGAGTAGCTAAGCTAACAGTAACCAGAAACGAGCTAACCCGTTCTGTACAGCGGGAAGTAGTAAAATAAGTAATTTTACAATGATGACATTTACTTGATCTTTAATCATAGACGATGATAACACATTTAAGGTCATAGTGCTGTAAACCTGCAAAAATTAAATTGTGTCAGGTCCAGTTAGTGGACATTGTTTAAGTTAAAGAGATGTTCACCGCTCAGCTCAAGTTAACAACGTTGACGTTAGCTAACTAACACAACAGTAACGGAGTCAGAACTTAACCATTTTAACAGATGCCTCATAAGCTCTGCCTGTTCAATCTGAATTTACCGTGTCGACACGCTTCCAGTGCGCAGTGACTCGAGTGAATCTCCTCTTAACCGCCTCTACAAGTAGTATCAGAGATTAGCTATTTCACGCCGGCTTTGAGACGACCCCTGTCTTAATGATCCAAGTGGGGTTTGGTGGGGAAGGAGTGTGAGGTTCTGGTCACATTTTAGTAATATTCTTGTTTTTATCGTGAGACTAGCTTAGTTAACCGCACCAGGCTTTATTTGGCTTTTTATTCAAAGTTTCTTATTCAAATTTTTCGGTCCACCTTAAAAGCCGCTTTGCTCCAGTAGAGGGCATTAAACAGTCATTTTAGAAGAGAATAAACTGGAAAAAGTGTCAATTATGTCACAAATAAATACCGATAGCAGTAATGTTGACAGACTTATACCATCCATTTTACCGTCTTGCTTGTTTATACTATATTGTATATAGTTCTATTTATATACAGTTATTTTACACATTTATTTGCAGTTGTTTTGCACTAACGAGCCGATTTAAATGTTCCCATACTTCACCATTTTTATTTGCACGGATGTTTGTCCATTTCATCCCTTTTAAATGTGATGGTGTACAGATGTGTGTAGTCTCTTGTTCCTACTTTGTGCTTTAATTAGCTCCCTGAGGACAATTAAAGTGTTTTTAAAGTTGATAATTCACTGACAACCCTCAGACTCAACAATGGTGAAATACTGCATCGTTGGCCTATCATGGTCAAACTAGCTGGATCTGAAATTATTGTCTGCCCTTAAACTAATGCTTTGGTTTAAGCACGTGCAGTTGACGTCTAAATGAAAACAGCTTGTCGGCTTGTCCCTTCAGGGGTTGCCACAGCAGAACGTCTTCCGTGCGTGGATTTGGCATGAGTTTTTACGCCGGATGCCCTTCCTGCCGCAACCCTCCCATTTTATCCGGACTCGGATTTGGCGAGTTTAAGGAACAGTTTGTGAATTTACATGTTTTTGACTACCACAGACATGGTCTCAGAACCTAAATAAATCTTCTCTTTCTCATTCTTTTTTCTCTTTATCTGTATACCCTACATATGTAGTGAGCTCCTGTTTCTTTTCTCTGTACTCATGTAGTACTGAGGAAAACAATGTCCAGACTGCCTTCCTCTGACTTGTCTCAGTCTAGGGTTTTTGAGTCTGAATTGACGTGTATGTTTTCTGCAGAACTACTGCAATCAGTAGTTTGTGAATAGAGACAGTTTTTATTGGAGAATTTTGATCAGTTTTTCACTGCAGAATTGCTATTTTTATTCTGCCACCCGGTCTTCGCTTAAAAACAGAGCATTGTTTGTTCCAGGGATCAGCTGTTAAGACTGAAGCTGGCTGGGTTGGTTAAGGAGTTGAAGGATCTTCCAGGTGAACTCTGGAGAAAAACACATTGGGGACACGGATGGAAAGGATTTCTATGGCAGATGAAAAGAGCAAAAACAGAGGCTTTTGGAAAGGAAGGAATAAAACCGGTCTCTCCCCTCTTTTATCATGGGCAATGTGAAATCACTAGGGAAAAAGATGGATGAGCTAATTGCATTAGTCCGGAGTCAGAGGGAATACCAGGAGTGTAGTTTGATGGATTTTTTTTTTCCAGAGTCATGGCTACACACTACTCTTCCTGACCACAGTATCTCCATTGAGGGACGTCAGAGTGTTCGGGCGGACAGAGACTGCACTATGAGCATTAAGCGCAAAGGAGGGGGTCTTGCTGTTTGTGTTACAGCAGATGGTGCAACTCTGGTCACATTACAATCAAGGGCCATGTATGTAGCACATTAAACTGTTAGCTGTTGGTTTCAGACCTTATATTTACCCTGAGTTCTCACATGCTGATGCAGTTGCTGTTTACAGTCCTCCAGCTGCTAACCCGATGTTGGCATTTGACGTCATCAACACTACAATGGTTAGTCTGCAGACTAAACATCCGAATTATCTCATATTCGTGTGACTTTAATCATGTCTCCATGGAGAAAACTCCCCAAATTCTCCCAGCATGTGACCAAAGAGTAGAGGACCCTGGACTTACTGTAGCTAATGTGGAGGATGCATAATGCTCTACCCCTCTCCCCTCTCTGGGCAGATCTGATCAGAACTTTGTTTTTGTAAAAGGCCTGATCAGTGGACAGTTATGTGGCATTGCAGGTTGGAGAGGACAGGAGATGGGTTCACAGTGTGCATAACAGACTACATCAATTTCTGTCTAAACAGCATTGTCCAGTGCGCCAAACAATAAGCCATGGGTAACAAAAGAGATCAAAGGGATTCTGAGGGGGCAATAAAGAGGAGCTGAGGGCTACTCAGAAGGACTTGAAGGTGAAGATCCGTGAGACACCTAATCATGTTTCTTTCACCATGTCTTCAGCATGAGCCTGAGTCTTGAGAGTTCCGGAGCTTTAGAAGATGTCGTGCCTTGGGCCTGTGCCGAAGACGCCACACCTCAAGGGTGCCTCGGACTACCTACTGATGGCGCTTATGTCACACATTATGAAGACTCTTGAGACATTTATCCTGGAGCAACTCTGGCCCATAGTTAGGTCCCACCTGGACTCTCTTCTATTTGAATACCAGCCCCAGCTATGAGTTAAGGATATGCCCATTTGGACAAGCCTGAAAGCACTGTAAGGGTCATGTTTTTTAACTTCTCTAGTGCTTTCAACACCATCAGGCTAGTTCTTTTCAGTGAGAAAGTCACTGCGATGCCAGTAGATACTTTTTGTCCTGGATTGCTGACTATCTGACCAGCAGACCACAGTATGTATATCTGCAGCACAGCGTGGCAGACACAGAGTGAGTAACACTGGGGTCCTTCAAGGGACAGGCCTCTCTCCTTTACTCTTCACCCTTTATACCATGGACTTCAGCTACAGGACAGAGTCATGCCATCTTCAGGACGTATCAGTAAGGGTAAGAAGTCTGAATGCAGGGCTGTGGTTGATAGCTGTAGATGGGTCTGCTCGCACCATGTGACAAAGTTAAGTGTGGCAAAGAGAAAGTAACTGGATTTGGATCTGATGAGGGCTAAAGCACTATTGGCTCCAGTTTCTATTCAGGATCACATTGTGGAAGTTGTTGAGGATTATAAATACCTGGGAGTGTTTATAGACAATAAACTGGACTGGCCTAAGAACATTGAAGCCCTCTGTAAGAAGGACCAGAGGCTCTATGTCTTAAGGAAGCTCAGCTCCTTTAACATCTGTGAAACTATGCTGATACTATCCTCCATAACAGTGGGGTTTGCTGCAGCAAGGGACAAGGCCAAAATGCAGCGCATCATCCACTCAGCTGAGAAGGTAATAACCTGGCTGCAGCCTCCCATGTCTCCATGAGCTGTACATCTCCAGGCCCGAAAAAGGGCAGCCAGGATTGCAGCTGACCCCACTCGTCCCGGAAACAAACTGTTTCAGGCCCTCCCCGCTCTGGTCTATCAATACCAGGACCTTACGTCACAAGAACAGCTTCCCCACTGCAGTCTGTCTGTTGCACAGCGCCCAAATCCCTCCCCCCCCTGGCAATAAACAGTTTTCTGATTCTGAAGATGTTTTATGAGTCTGTGGTTGCCAGTGGGATTCTATTTCCTCTGTGACATGCTGGTGATGCATTGGAGCACAAGATTTGTACTACCAAAGTACAATACTTAATACTGAATATCATCAAACTTTATGACTTCCATTTGAGATCAGATACACTGATTCGAATTCTAACTTTATAGTTCCTTTATTCTATTTGTAAATGTATATATGTATACAATTTCATACCCTGGCATGGAATATCTGGGACGAAAGCAATTTCCCCTCTGAGATTAATAAAGTATTTCTGATTCTGACTATGAAGCAAACTACTTTAATATGAATAACCATCTAAAACAGATGCATTTGACATGTTTCAGTTTGATGTAAATGTTTGCATGGCTATTTTTTATGAATAACGGTAAACAAAGATTTATTCTTATCGACATTTGCACACTCAAGCAAGGAAAAACGTTATCTAATTAGACGATTACTTTTTAATTTATCAACGGAGGAAGATTCAAATAAAACAGTGATATTAACAAAAATGTGAGACATTCCACCCCATACTTAAACTATGTTTGCATAACGTTTACAGTGATTTGTAATAATAGATGTGCTGACAAGGTTTTTTTTGGTTTTTTTTGTAAATTATTTGTATTTTTGTAATGTAATTTTTATTTATTTTACAGTTTGAAATAAGTATGTGCTATGAGATATTTTGCCACTTGGGGTGAAAAATAGGCAAAACCTGTTACCGTGGAACTCTAAAGCCAGTTGGTTTTTGATAAATAAATTGAAATGTTTGACCTTACAAAGATCTACATTAGTCTAAAATATCACACTTACATAAATGTCTAGTTTGAGTTAATCGGTTTCTGTGTCCAGTACTAACAGTGCTCTTCCGTTCATTGTAGACCTTGCTGTCAGAAAAGGTAACTCAGATGATGGAGTGGGCCTCCAAGCGTTCGGTCATCAGGATGAATGGAGATAAGTTTCGGCGCTTTGTCAAAGCTCCTCCAAGAAACTACTCAATGATCGTCATGTTTACGGCTCTGCAGCCACAGAGACAATGTGGGGTCTGCAGGTAAGAAGTATGGCATGGTTTTGGTACTGTTCCTTATATTTAAACTAATAAATTAAAATTTATTTTTATATTTCAGACAAGCTGATGAGGAGTTCCAGGTGCTGGCTAATTCCTGGCGTTATTCCTCTGCCTTTACTAATAAAGTCTTCTTTGCATCTGTTGATTTTGATGAAGGATCAGATGTCTTTCAGATGGTGAGATGAATACTTGTTTTAGAGTTATGCCTTATGTTTTTTCTGTCAGAAAACTATTGGTGACCTAAATGGATCCAAGCTCAAATAAGTAAAACTAGATGTTCTTATCCTGGGTAAGTTATCTGGTTATGTTGGTTCTGGAAGAAAATTTGAAAAGCTGGATTTATCAGCTGGTTTCCCATTACCTATATTCAAATTTCAAATGGAGAGAGAGGGAGGGCTAGATAAAAAGAACAACAGCATGTTTTCACCCCAGCAGAGCAAGACCCTGGTGCCCATCATGCTTCCTAAACCACTCATTCATGATTTGGGCCTGATAAATTCTGGCATTGTTTGGCCTATTTTTATTTTATTAAAAGAATCAGGTACCCCACATTCATTCATTGCAATACCCTGATTAAATACACCATTATCATACTTGTTTTTGTTAAATAACTATGCTTGAGTAATACACAATACACCAAAATACTAATAAATGTTTGAGCCTTTTTGAAATTGGTTAGATTTGATAATATACACTACTATTTCCTCAATTATCTTTTCAATGGAAAATGTCTATGGTTAATTTTTTATTAAAGCTGTAGATGCTCAGTTCACATAACACTGCCATTATGTTTTAGTATTGGTCATGTTTGATCAGACACATATTTTTTTACTGTATTCTAAAGGTTTAGACCTCAGGAACCACTAGCAACTGCTATTGTGGTAGCTGATGTGGACCCTGATAATTACAAAAAATGAACAATAAACCCTGCTGCTGAAGTGTGTGTAGAATTACGGTGGTGGAAAGAATGTCTTTGCCAGTTTGTTTTAAATGGTATATAAATTGTATAGCTAAAACAGTTTATTGTGAGAGGCAAAATAATAGAAGGCAGAATATTTTTCACAACATTATGTACCCACATTTGACACGTTTCACACAATTTAGGAGAAATCATACAGTTTGGTGTCAGTTTGCGTGCCTATTTTTACTCTTTAAAAAAGAAATCTTTATTTTTATCAACATAAAATTTAATGCGCATTCAAGCTCAGGACAAATGTTATTTAACCACACAATAATTTTTAATTTAACAGATCTTTATTTAACATTTTTACCACACTCTCTTACCATTTTACCATATCATTTTGAACATTTGTAGCAGCTGAAGGTGCATTATTGTTATGTTAAGTTTGCATCCCCATATATGTAATTTCCGTGTAAAAGGAGATAGGAGAGAAGTGGGGGATTGTCCAAATAATGGTATGATGGGTGTTTATACACTTATTATTAATTTCAGTTACTTAAATAATCTGTAAATTGACATTTCATTGCATTTATGTTGCAGCTTAATATGAATTCTGCTCCGACCTTCCTCCATTTCCCATCCAAAGGGAAACCCCGCAGGTCTGATACATATGAGCTGCAGGTCAGAGGATTTGCAGCTGAGCAACTGGCTCGATGGGTAGCTGACAGGACTGATGTACAGGTAAGTGTATAATTAAATATACAGGTGGTGACTGTGGATCAGGAAGTAAAGCAGTCATTCACCTACCCCGGGGTTGTTAGTTCAATCCCCTGTTCCTCTGGTCACATGTCGAAGTGTTCTTGACATACATTTCAAAGATGCTGAACCCTCAACTTAGTTGCTCCTGGTGAGTGTAGGCCTGCTCCATAGCAGCTCCCCCATCTGTGTGTGTGATTGTGAGGATGAATGGATGAACGAGAAGCAGTGTGAAGTGCTTTGGGTACTAATAATAAAGTAGAAAAGCGCTATATAAGTGCAGATCATTTACCATATGAATTAAACAAGGATGAAATCGGAATCTTAAGTGATCATACCCCTGTGATTTCCCTAAAAAAATAAACTAAAACATCTCCACTCTGAACTTTTAACACCAACACCCAAATAATAGAACAATTCAACAATTCTCTGATTAGTTGTTGGTCTGTTTTTCAGATTCGTGTTATTCGTCCTCCGAACTATGCTGGGCCTCTCCTCCTGGGCTTCCTTCTGGCTGTGATTGGAGGGCTGGCATACCTACGAAGACATAATTTGGAGTTTCTCTTTAACAAGAATGTCTGGGCCTTTTCTGCACTGGTAAAATCAGTGCACACATTTTCAAACCGCATTCACACACCTATGTTCATGGTCAAAAAGGTTCAACCTCTACATATGCAAAAAACATTACCAGGAAGAATCGAAATGTGGCTACCACAGAGTACTAAGGGGGATGGATCCTCTGCATTGATAGATTGATGTTTGTGTTCTTAGTCCTTGGTATTAGTATAACTTATAATAATGATAGCATTTTTATTATTTTGTTATAACTTTCTTTATACACTCCTTGACCATTTTTGTTTCTTTTGATGGTAAAGGTACATAAATAATATTTTAGAGGCAGGCTTACTCATGTCAGGTGGTCCAACAATTATCCACTCTAGAGTTTATTTTATGATAAAACCCTGATTTATTGAATTCCATGTTCCACAATTGAGCTGATAACAAAATAATTCCACAGAAAACGTTGAGATGATAACCGAAATGGTACACTTATACATCTTCTTTTCCTTTCGGCTGTTCCCTTTCAGGGGTCGCCACAGCAAATCATGTGCCACCATCTAACTCTATCCTCAGCATCCTCTTCTCACACATCAACTAACTTCATGTCCTCCCTCACTACCTCCATAAATCTTCTCTTTGGTCTTCCTCTAGACCTAAGTGGTGATCACTTCCAATTTTGTTGTGTGTGTATCCTCTACTTCCATGTTGAGGACTCTGTATTCTTTAATATGTCCTGCACTGTTTAGGAAGGCCAGGCAGTTCCCTGTGAAATCCTACCATGTGAACTTGATGTTTTTGTCCACTCAATTGATGTGTTTTGTGAAAGGTTCCACCTCGTCAGTTTTATTTTGACCTAGGTGACATCCACATATCTAAACAAGTAGCTGGGTGTTGTTCCTGTAATAGAGTTTAGGGCTATGTTCTATACTTCTTCCATGTAGAGGTTGGTCACAATCTAGGACACAGCTAAATCCATAGCACACCCATGTTTTGGTCTGTAAAAAATATTAGATTTGAAATTAATTGTAGTCAGGTAGAGGTTGAGTATGGGTGGCTGTGGGACACAAAGGTAAGAGCAGTTATCCACCAATCGCAGGGTTGCTGGTTCAGTTTGCAGCTTGAAACCCAACTTCGTTGCTCCTGGTGACTGTAGGCCAGCTCCATAGCATCTCCCCCATCAGTGTGACTGTGTGCATTATTGTGAGTTTGAAAGGGTGAATAAGCAGCACTCCAAAGCGCTTAGGGAACAAATAAGGTAGAAAAGTGCTAAAGTGCAGACCATTTATACATGTGGTCATGGCACAGTCAGCTGTTCTGGTACTACTGGAAAGCTTTGTCCCTTGAGTAAGACACTCTTTCTGGTTGTGTAAGCTCTTGTCTGAAGATATGATTTCAGATCCTCCTTTAAGTCTACTTCTGCTTATGCATCAATTGTGAAATGAACCTGTCACTCTTTCACTCAGAAGCTCATGCTGGGCCTTCTGTAAGATCTTGCCGAGTTCTATGGCCCCTCACAGTGGCAATTTGGCGTAGGCTCTTAGGGTTCTCTCAAGTTTAAGCACAAGTTGTTCCTGTAGTCTGCAAGGTTTCTGGATGTTCTTTTATATTCCCACACCAGAAACTCAAGCAAGTTCAGTTGTCAATGAACAGCAATTTTAGGTGAAGAGGCAGGCTTACAATGACCTCTGAAGTGGTCCAACAATTATCCACTCCAGAGATAAGAAAATAAATCCATAGAACACATTAAGAAACGGTGTACCTCCATGGCTAAACACACAATTTATCACTACTACCTTTTTGCCCACATCTGTCCGTTCGCTAAAATTAACTTTATGACTGATTCTCGTAGACTAAGCTACAATTTAATGATTTGAAATATTATCTCTAAGACCTTTTAAGCTACTAGCTGAAAATTGCCTCCAGATAACAAAACCTGGGAGTGTTTTTTTATTTATTTTTTTATTTTTGTTTAAATGATGCCATAACTTTCTACAAAAGTTGTAGTCATGGTCGATATGGTTGCTGTTCCAGAACTCCTCCAAATGGCGTCATCAGAGCTCTTAATGATAACAAGCATCTTCATGTCATCTGGAGTCATTTTTCAACTTAAAGCATAAAAATATTTTAATATAAGGAAGGCAGATGGACTATAACCATAGGAAGCAATTGTAAAATCCTTAAAGTTGATTTTAAATAAATCTTTCTGATCCTTATGCCTTTCTTATGCTTATGTTGTGTTTACTCTGTGTTTCAGTGCTTTGTGCTAATCATGACTTCAGGCCAGATGTGGAACCACATCAGAGGACCACCCTATGCACACAAGAACCCAAGCACAGGACAAGTTGTAAGACAGATGTGTGGTTGCCATACACTATACAGTGTATAATATGTGAACTATTTGTCCAAATAACATTTAACTCTTTGTGTGTTTCAGAGTTACATCCATGGCAGCAGTCAGGCCCAATTTGTGGCTGAGACACACATCGTCCTACTCTTCAGTATCCTTAACCTGAATGCATATATGCACAATCCGCACACACTTAATGTTTAGGGCAAAATCAATCATTATCTCTGGTATGTAATTTTTAATAACTGTTTTAACAACACTAAGTAAAATGTCTAAGGGCTCACAGTTACCACTACTTACACTAGGATCGATAAATTGACATGTCACTCTTTCAGTTAAAATGTTGTAGCTCTCTAGCACAGCCATGCCTGTAGTGTTTACCTCAGCTAGTAAACACAGGTTTAGCTGCTAGCATTAGCAGGCTGTAATAATGCATTTGCTTGATATCAGATGTCCTGGGATGCGACTATTCCACATGCCACACCTCGCAATAAACGATGGTGAAACAATATATACAGTTAAGCTGCATAGATTAGGCCTTAAATGTTGGTCCTGTTGCAAATTTTCTTCACTCCTCCAACTTTGTTGTCCGTATTTTTAAAGCACAACATCAGTTTCACAGTTTGTTACAGATCCCTTTCACAAACTTAAAACCACACCGCTACATGCCTTTCCTTAAATTAGCACTTTGTGGGTTTTAGCAGTTAGGTTGTAGGCGTAATAATATAACTTGGATTTTGAGTAGAATGATATGATCTAAACTGATGTCATGTAATTCTTGTATAAACCTTGACCTTACTGTAAGATGCTGCTGTTACAATGGGGATTGTTCTCCTGTGTGAGGCTGCTACCTCTGACATTGACATTGGAAAGAGGAAGAGTATGTCGCGCATGCACACACACAAAATATTATTTTTTCCCCTTTTTCTCCATAAACTAAAAATTCAAATACAAAATGCAAAAATACTCCAGAGTCTTCTATATAGAGAAATCCTCCATCATTTGTCATTAGCATTGGCTTAAACTTGGAAATCTTCTTCTTTTCCTTTGGGCTGTTCCCTTTCAGGAGTCACCACAGCGAATCATGTGCCTCCATCTAACTCTGTCCTCTGCATCCTCTTCTCTCACACCAACTAACCTCATGTCCTCTCTCACTACATCCATAAATCTCCTCTTTGGTCTTCCTCTAGACCTTCTGCCTGGCAGCTCCAACCTCAGCAGACCTCCATCTCTTTAGATTTTCCTCCACCTGCTCCCTGCTCTCACTACAAATCACAATGTCATCCGCAAACATCATAGTCTATGGAGATTCCTGTCTAACCTCATCTGTCAGCCTGTCCATCACGACAGCCAACAAGAAGGGGCTCAGAGCCGATCCTTGATGCAGACCCACCTCCACCTTGAACTCCTCTGTCACACCTACAGCACCTCACCACTGTCTTACAGCTCTCATACATGTCCTGCACCACTCTAACATACTTCTCTGCCACTCCAGACGTCCTCATACAATACCACAGCTCCTCTCTCGGCACCCTGTCATACGCTTTTTCTAAATCTACGAAGACACAATGCAACTCCCTATGACCCTCTCTGTACTTCTCCATCAGCATCCTCAAAGCAAATACTGCATCTGTTGTACTCTTTCTAGGCATGAAACCATATTGCTGCTCACAAATGTTCACCTCTGCCCTTAGCCGAGCTTCCACTACTCTTTCCCACAACTTCATTGTGTGGATCATCAACTTTATTCCTCTGTAGTTGCCACAGTTCCTCACATCTCCCTTGTTCTTAAAAATGGACCTCTCCTAGACACTTCCATACCAGAGGTTTGTCATCAGGACCAACTGTCTTTCCAGTCTTCGTCCTCTTCTACGTCCTCCTCATTTCACTCTTACTATCTTTGCTACTTCCTGCTCCACACCAGTCACCTCTTCTACTCTTCGTTCCCTTTCATTTTCCTCATTCATCAACTCTTCAAAGTTCTCCTTCCATCTTACCATCACACTCCTGGCACCTGTCAATACATTTCCATCCTTATCTTTAATCACACTAACCTGCTGCACATCCTTCCCCTCTTTATCTCTTTGTCCGGGCAACCTGTACAAATCCACCTCTCCCTCTTTAGTGTCCAACCTAACATACAAGTCCTCATATGCTCTTTGTTCGGCCTTTGCCATTGCCAACATTCTCTTTCCACCACCCAGTCTCCTTGTCCACTTTCCTCTTTCCAGATGACACACTGAGTACCCTCCTACCTGTCTCCCTGATCAAATTAGCTGTAGTGGTCCAGTCATCTGGGAGCACTTCCACCCCATCCAGAGTCTGTCTCAGCTCCTCTGAAAAATACACGACATTCTTCCTTTTTCAGCTTCCTCCTCTTTTTTGCCTTTGTCCTCGTCATCTTTCTCACCAGCAGAGTCATTTTACACTAGACCATCCTGTGTTGTCTGGCTACACTCGCCCCTACCAATACTTTACAGACACTGATCTCTTTCAGATTAAAATGCTGACACAAGATGTAGTCCACCTGGGTGCTTCTACTGTACCTTCGCTCTTGTACGTCACCCTATGTTCCTGCCTCTTCTGGAAGAAAGTGTTCACTACAGCAATTTCCATCTTCTTTGCAAAGTCAACCACCATCTGTCCTTCTGCGTTCCTGTCCTGAAGACCAAACCTGCCCATCACATTCTCATCACCTCTGTTCCCTTTACCTACATGTCCATTGAAATCTGCACCAATCACCACTCTCTCACCTCTGGGGATGCTTTGCATCACTTCATCTAACTCATCCCAGAATTTCTCCTTCTTTTCTAACTCACATCCTACCTGTGGGGCATAACCACTAACAACATTGAACATCACCCCTTCAATTTCCAGCTTCATACTCATCAACCTGTCTGATACTCTTTTCACTTCTAGAACATTCCTCACAAACTCTCTTTCAGGATAACCCCTACTCCATTTCTCTTCCTATCTGACCCATGGTAAAAAAACTTGAACCCTGCCTCTAAGCTTCTAGCCTTGCTACATTTCCACCTGGTCTCCCGGACACACAGTATGTCCACCTTCTTTCTTTGCATTATGTCAACCAACTCTCAAGCCTTCCTTGTCATAGTCCCAACATTCAAAGTCCCTACTGTCAGTCCTACATTCTTAGCTTTCCTCTTCTTTCTCTGCCTACGAACACACCTTCCTCCTCTCCTTCTTCCACTTCGACCAGCAGTAGTCCAATTTCCACCAGTACCCTGTAGGTAAACAGCACCGTTGGCGGTCGTTGTTAACCCAGGCCCCGACCGATATGGTATGGAAGTCATTGTCACGATTCGCATCTTTAATTTGGCATGTGTTTTATGTCGAATGCCCTTCCTGACACAACCCTCTGCATTTATCCAGACTTGGGACTGGCACAAGAAGACACTGGCTTGTGCCCCCTTGCATTGGCTTAAACTTGTAAATATGACACTGTTATTAGTGTAAGAGAAATGTTTTATAACCCAACTTGAGAACACACATTTAATGGCTGTCTCACTGTTTGCAGTACAGTGCACAGCTAGACTAATTTTACCATGTAGTGATTAGTGATAATTGCACATCAAAGATATGTGAAATTATTTTTCCAATGATTTTTGTTTGTATCTCATATAAATAAAGTTTATAAAATAAAATAAAAACTACATCAAACAACCAACCAAACACAGAAAGTAGTTTTTGATTATAATTGTACTACTTGAAGGCAATAAGTTACAGAGCACCTAAACTTACCCCTAGACATAGTGTCTGGTTTTGCTATGTTTAGCAACGTGAACTGTAACCAATGCTTTAGATAACTAGACACCAGTCTTTCACTTTACTGTGGGGCAATTTTGGAGTTATATTTTGTAGGCTACTCTAAAATTATATATCTCTTAAACCATTCAGAAGTGGATCCCTGTCTTCCTGTTTATTCCAGTTGTGTTTGAGCTTCAAACTGATCATTGGAATTTTCTGATAGAGAGCAGAATTAACTAAGAAGTCAGCATGAGTAGCAAAGCACCACCACCATACCTGGATGTAGTTAGAGTTAGATGTGTTCATACTGCAGATCTGTAGACCCACCTGGGGTTTTTAATGTATTACTTTAATTTCAAGTCACAGAAATAACACATTCATAACAAAAAAATTCTGAAATCTGGAAAGTTGTCTGACAACACTCCTTGCATTAAGGCATTTCCAGAATCAAGACTTCTACCTATCTGATGAAATAGATATGCACTCAATGTTATAATATATATAATGTGTATTTTTAATCTGTTTCTCAGGCATGCAGTATTGCTTATTTTATATCTGAATGTGTAAGCATACAGCCATTACGAACCCTACATTTAGTTTTAAAACAAGTAATAGGAACCACTTTTTTGGGTAAAGACTTGTTTACACTATTGCTCGTTTCAGCTCAAAAATGCAGTTGTTTTTCTATTGCAATCTTTTACACTAATTTGGTAATTATTTAACATCAGGTGCCTTATGCTGCATATGGTTAGAGATCAACAGAGGAATAAGTGTTTCTGTTTTTGTTTGTGACAGTTATGTGTGTAGCAGGTATTGGTCTTGTGATGCTGTTCTTTAGCTGGCTGTTGTCCATTTTTAGAGCCAAGTACCATGGATACCCATACAGGTAAAGACAGACACACAATGTTTTTTGTTAATCTTATTCTGCCTGTTGTGATTGGCTTACAAAATGTCTTATTTTCTATTCAGTAACTGTTGTACTTTATCTTGTAGCTTCCTGATGAGTTAGAGTGAACAAGCATCCCCTGGCTTTACAGCAAGTAACTTGAGGAAAGGAAGTTTTACCAACATGCAGGGTGCTGTCAATGACACATAATGTTTTTATAAGCCATGATTTATCACCAGTGTGAATTCTAAATTGCCTTGTGCCAATCCCCATCTAGAATAAATTGACCACAAAGTCGACCAAAATTAGAATTTTTTCAGTTTAATGGAGAATATGAAGTTATGTAATGCCACGTTAACTTTGGGAGGACACAGGTGCCATCTTGAGATGTATAAGGTCTGTTTATCTCTGCCTGCTACTGTGGTTAGAATCAATTACCAGCATGTCTTTTGTTTGGCTAAATAGTTGTTTAAATCACCAAACTTTGATGGAGATGAAACGAGTTGAAGAAGAAGAAAAGGGAGCCTACTGGTGAAATTAAATCGCAATATCAAGTAATGGTACTAAGAAATAACATTAACGATAAATAAGTGAACAGATTTCCAGAGGCTTAGTGCACGTTCCGCTATATCACAAGCCAGCAAACTGCCAAAGTATAGTCAGACTTGCAAAGGTGAGACAGCGCTCCTATACTGAACTACTAGTACCTCTCCTAGCAGCAGTACTTGCCTACCTTAGCGACACTTTTCAGAATAATGACAGAAAGTCAGAACACAGTCTCCAACTCTTCAACAGAAAGGCAGAGGAAATCCCACAAGATGGTGCCCAAACCCCCAACAGTTAACATGGTGTACTGTCAACTGATGTCACAATCTATCATAAAAGATTCTTGCACATATTCCAGTGCTTATCCTTGTCTTTGAAACTAGTGGGACCATAGTGATGGACTCAGTATATTTTGTGTATTCGTGTGCATGTGTGGGGGCAAAATTAAACAGGATAATTTATTGAGTAATGTGTGAGAAGTTATTTCCTGTAATTTTAATTCATTTTAAAAAGAATTTCTACAGTTCCTGTAGTAGCTCTGTCATCCGTACTTCTATGCCAACACAAAATGTCTGCTTCTGAACTCATAAGAGTGATTAATGGTTTAGGGATTTTAATTAACTCTCAAAACAGTTTAGAGTCTTGCTCCCACTCTCTTTGTAGGGTTTAATCAAAGAAACATTACACCATCATTGTTACCATCACTTAACCATATGTTTTCAAATTGCCACAGTTCACATTTCTTGTTAATAATTATCTTTTTAAATTATAAACCAAGAAGGGCTTTAGCTCCATTGCAAGAGATGAGTTTTTGTATACATAAACGTTACAGAACCGCATTCTTCAATTTTCTTAATCAGAAGTAGATATTTTTGCTGTTTAAAATGTGTAAAACCTTTTAAATGCATTACATGTGGTTGTCTGGTTATTGTAACAAAAGTATATTTGATCGGAATGGGTTATTTGTTATATTAAAGTGCCTTTACCTCTGTGTTCTTCTGTCCTATTTTATTTTGCTTCAACAGCAAATATCACATATATTACAGTTAAATAGGCTCAATGTCTAGGAGGACAAGGGTCAGCAAGGCCACTCTGACCAGTTTGCAGCCACACAGCCCTAAATCCACAGAAATATTATGGCTTTTTGCAGAGGTGGTACACAAACTCAAAGTACTAGTACTGCCATAAACAATTACAACTACAAGTACCATTTTAAATCTTTTACTCAAGTAAAAGTAGTGAGAAAATTATTAACATTTTAGAAGTACAAAGTACTTCACTAAGAAAACAGTGTATTTTAAACTAAACATTTATGTACAGTAATGATTAGAAAAAAAATACGGTTCAAAACTTAGTCCTGACGATTCTGCACGTAATTGAATTAGCCCAAACTGTTGACTCTGATTTCAGTGATGATGTAATATGTTGTAATTTTCTCTTGTTTAGCATACAACGTATGACCTCACTATCAATTTATGCTTAAAAGAATATTTCTGGACTGTTCACAGGCCACATGTTGCTTGTGTTCCCAGCAATCAAAGCTTTATGGTAGGGTGGCAAAAAGAAAAAAAGGTCAATTAAATGTCAGCGTTTGTCAGAAGGCATGTGGGAGACCTCAAGTGGAAGAACCTGTTATTGTGTGATGAAACCAAAATTAAGCTTTTCTGCCATCCAGCTAGACAGACTGCATTTTCTGTCTTTATTGGCTCTCTGGTGTATTTGTGGCCTCTCTGACTAGTCTCTTTCCTGCAGAGTCATTACATTTTTTGTAGGCAGATTTATGCATGTGCCATATTCCTTGCATTTCTTGATTAATTTACTAAGGGATATTTTGAACAGGAAATGTTCTTGTATTTATCAATTGACCTATGCTTTTCAATAATCTTTTCAGAATTGATTGGAGTGTATGTCTTGGTGTAGTTTTTGGCATGGATACAAATTCACCAGTAACTAGACCTTTCAGATAAAGGTATTTATACTACACATTCAGTGCAACCTGGTGATCTCATTTTATATTGGAAACCAATATGCCACACCAGTCATAATGTAGCTGAGTATATGGGGTGAACCTTTATGCAGTCACTTATTTTGTAGATTTTTGATTAATTTAGATTATTTACATTGTAGAGGTAAATGATCTGCACTTATATAGTGCTTTTTTACCTATTGGCACTCAAAGCGCTTTACACTGCTTCTCATTCATTTTCACAAACACACAACACCGGGAGCAACTAAGTTGGGGCTCAGTGTCTTGCTCACTTCGACATGTGACCGGAGGAGCTGGGGATTGATCCAACAACTGTGAGATTGGTGGATAACCGCTCTACCTTCCTGCACCACAGTCCACTACCTTTTGGTAGTGAGCCAGGGACTGAACTAACTGTGAATTTGGTGGATGACCGCTCTATCTCCTGCGCCACAGTCGCCCCCAAATGACTAATGTGGTGCAGGTAAAGGGGCGCGAGGCAGGGAGCAGTAACAGAAAGCCAAAAATATTTTGTAACCACAGAGTTATTTTTCACCAGGATTTGTCCATTACCACACAAGCTAAATGGTAAATGGCCACTGTAGTGCTTTATATCTAAAGCACTTTACAATGTTGCTTCCCAGTGTGAGATTGGAGGACAACTGCTCTACCTTCCTGCGTCACAGTCGCCCACAGGTCTGTTTTTACTTTAAAATGAAAGTCTTTTTGTACTTTTCTTTCAAAGCTTTCTTTCTATGTTATAGCAAAATAAAAGGTAATTGGGTGAATCTAGGTGCCAAAGCTCTGCACATCTACCTTGTTCTTAAAAATTGGTACCAATTGGTAAAATTGGTATCTCCTAGATACTTCCATACCTCCATAGGAAGTGACCAACTCACCAAGTGACCAACACATTCTCGTCACCTCTGTTCCCTTCACCTACATGTCCATTGAAATCTGCCCCAGTCACCACTCTCTCAACTCTGGGGATGCTTTGCATCACTTCATCTAACTCTAATTTCTCCTTCTCCTTCTATGTTGGGCATAACCACACTGAGGATCATGCCTTGAATTTCCAGCTTCAGACCCATCACCCCGTCTAATACTCTTTTCACCTCTAGAACATTCTTCACAAACTCTGCTTTTAGCTTAACACTAACTCCATTTCTTTCTCTTCATGCCTTTCTCCTCTGATTGTTCGACCAACAGTAGCCCAATTTCCACAGGCACCCTGTAGGCCAACAGCACAGGTGGCGGTAGTTGTTAACCAGGGCTGCGACCGATCCAGTATGAAAGTCAGATTCAGTGTTAAAGTCATGATTTGCATGTTTAATTTGGCGTGTTTTTTACGCCAGATGTCCTTCCTAACACTACCCTCTGCATTTATCCAGACTTGTGACTGGCACAAGAAGACCCTGGCTTGTGCCCCCTTGTGGTTGCAATAAATCTGATTACAAACTAGGCAGCTTTCTATGAAGGGTAGCCAGTCAGCCTTAGAGATAGGGCTTAGCGTAGACCCTTTTCTTTACACAGCAATATCTCAAAAATTACACATGGTAAAGTAATGAAGGTTTGTGAGAGCCTACCCAATGATAAAATGTGTAAGGTTTAGTTGGAAATTTGTGTAATGTGTGTTTGAGTTAAATTATAAAAATCTAATTTGATACCATTGATTTCATATTTCTATAATATATTATAGAAGTAGAACAAGAGTGGGTGTGTGTATATATATGTGGCTATATATGGCAATGGAAGACATTTGGACCCCATCGCACACGGAGAGATTTTGCACAAGAGGGCCCATTGTGTGTGGCACATTGTGTTTTTTAGATAAAGATATGAAGAGCTATAGAAAAATACTTATGTTTCATCCTTTTTACAAAATATGCTCAGGTGTGTTCACATTTGGAAAATATAACAAAAACCTGCTGATGTATTAAACCATGACTGAGTAGGGAAATACAATAAACTATTACTGATCATAGATCATATATCATGGTGTTTGATATGGTCTCATGAGTTAACTGCATTAATTTAAATTTTTAGAAACAAATTTAGAAGAAGAGAAGAAGGAGAGGAGGAAGGTGTGTTAGAGAGAAGAGGAAAGCTAAGAATGTAGGACTGACAGTAGGGACTATGTCAGTGAACGTTGGGACTATGACAAGTTGGTGCAGATTTCAATGGACATGTAGGTGAAGGGAACAGAGGTGATGAGAATGTGATGGGTAGGTTTGATCTTTAGGAAAGGAACACAGAAGGACAGATGGTGGTAGACTTTGCAAAGAGGATGGAAATGGCTGTAGTGAACACTTTCTTCCTGAAGAGACAGGAAAATAGAGTGACATATAAGAGCGGAGGTAGAAGCACCCAGGTGGACTACATCTTGTGTAGACGTAATCTTAAAGAGATCAGTGACTGTAAAGTATTGGTAGGGGAGAGTGTAGCCAGACAACACAGAATGGTAGCGTGTAAGAGGACTCTGTTGGTCAGGAAGATGAAGAGGACAAAGGCAGAGCAGAGGACGAAGTGGTGGAAGTTAAAAATGAAGAATAAAAGTTTTCAGAGAGGAGCTGAGACAGACTCTGGGTGGTCAGGAGGTGCTTCCAGATGACTGGACCACTACAGCTAATGTGATCAGGGAGACAGGTAGGAGGGTACTCGGTGTATCATCTGGAAAGAAGAAAGTGGACAAGGAGACTTGGTTGTGGAACGAGGAAGTTCAGGAGTGTATACAGGGAAAGAGGTTAGCTAAGAAGAAGTGGGACACTGAGAGGACTGAAGAGAGTAGACAGGAGTACAGGGACATACAGCGTAAGGTGAAGGTAGAGGTAGCAAAGGCCAAACACAGAGCATATGAGGACTTGTATGTTAGGTTGGACACTAAAGAGGGAGAGGTGGATTTGTACAGGTTGCCCAGACAAAGAGATAAAGATGGGAAGGATGTGCAGCAGGTTAGTGTGATTAAAGATAAGGATGGAAATGTATTGACAGGTGCCAGGAGTGTGATGGTAAGATGGAAGGAGAACTTTGAAGAGTTGATGAACGAGGAAAATGAAAGGGAACGAAGAGTAGAAGAGGTGACTGGTGTGGAGCAGGAAGTAGCAAAGATTAGTAAGAGTGAAGTGAGGAGGACGTTGAAGAGGATGAAGAGCGGAAAGGCAGTTGGTCCTGATGACAAACCTGTGGAGGTATGGAAGTGTCTAGGAGAGGTGGCAGTAGAGTTTCTGACTAGTTTGTTTAACAAGATCTTGGAGAGTGAGAGGATGCTGAGGACTGGAGGAGAAGTGTACTGGTGCCCATTTTTAAGAACAAGGGAGATGTGCAGAGCTGTGGTAACTACAGAGGAATAAGGTTGATGATCCACACAATGAAGTTGTGGGAAAGAGTAGTGGAAGCTCTGCTAAGGGCAGAGGTGAACATTTGTGAGCAGCAATATGGTTTCATGCCATATTTCATGCGAAGTATGTTAGAGTGCTGCAGGAAATGTATGAGAGCTGTAAGACAGTGGTGAGGTGCTGTAGGTGTGACAGAGGAGTTCAAGGTGGAGGTGGGTCTGCATCAAGGATCAGCTCTGAGCCCCTTCTTGTTTGCTCTGGTGATGGACAGTGACAGATGAGGTTAGACAGGAATCTCCGTGGACTATGATGTTTGCAGATGACATTGTGATTTGTAGGGAGAGCAGGGAGCAGGTGGAGGAAAATCTAAAGAGGTGGAGGTCTGCTCTGGAAAACAGAGGAATGAAGCTTAGCTGCAGCAAGACAGAATACATGTGTGTGAATGAGAGGGACCCAGGTGGAATGGTGAGGTTACAGGGAGCAGAGGTGAAGAAGCTGCAGGAACTACTTAAGTACTTAGGGTCAACGGATCAGAACAACGAAGAGTGTGGAACAGAGGTGAAGAGGCGAGTGCAAGCAGGTTGGAACGGGTGGAGAAAAGTGTCAGGTGTGTTTAGTGACAAAAGAGTTTTAGCAAGAATGAAAGGAAAGGTGTTCAAGACAGTGGTGAGACCAGAGATTTTCTTCGGCTTAGAGACAGTGGCACTGAAGAAAAGACAGGAGGCAGAGCTGGAGGTAGCAGAGCTTAAGTTGTTGAGGTTCTCTTTGGGAGTGACGAGGATGGACAGGATCAGGAACAAGGACATTAGAGGGAAAGGTCATGTTAGATGTTTCGGTGATAAAGTCAGAGAGGCCAGATTGAGGTGGTTTGGACATGTTCAGAGGAGAAACTGAATATATTGGTAGAAGGATGCTGAGGTTGGAGCTGCCAGGCAGGAGGTCTAGAGGACGAGCAAAGAGGAGATTTATGGATGTAGTGAGGGAGGACATGAAGTTAGTTGGTGTGAGTGAAGAGGATGCAGAGGACAGAGTTAGATGGAGGCACATCATTCGCTGTGGCGACTCCTGAAAGGGAACAGCTCAAAGGAAAAGAAGCTTGTAGAATATATATAAAATAATGATTTTCATAAATTTTGAAATAAGCACATAACAAAATGTGGAAAAAGCTAATACTTGTGAATACTTTCTGGATGCTCTGTACCTATACATAAACATCCATTCATCATATAATTTGCATTTTGTAGAAATAATTAAGTCACAGGTTACAAAAGAAGAGCAGTCAGGGGTGGAAAACAGTGCAAATCCTTGCAAAGAACAAAAAGACATCATGAAACTTTGAGAAAAGTACATTTCAGTTGCAGAGTTGTAATCTCCTTGCCCGTTAACTTGGCGGTCATTCCATACAGTGACCCCCAAACGTAAAACTATCAGCTCTATGCAAAATATGCAATTAAAATAACAAACAACCTGCGTTTGAATTGAAAATAGGACTAAAGTGGCAACAACAAGCTTTTCCTCCATCTGTCTCTGTTCCCTCCTCACCTCCTGTGTCTCTGTGTGTGGTTGAGGCCAAAAGCAATCTTTGGATCAGAGAGCTGAATGATTATTAGCCTATATGCAAAAACACACTCAAACAAAATTCTAATTGGTCCTTGGCTTCTGGCCAGTAAATCTCTGTCATTGTTTCTGCTTCTTCCTGTTTTAGCATCTGGAATATAATATCAAACTGAATATTTATATTTCAACATTTCTCCCCAAGTATTTTTATGACATGAAAGTCCTTTTGACAGCTTGGTGTTAGCAGGGAGTCCTCGCTGACCTGTCACCAGCAACCAGATGCTTCATCTAGCAGCTCTGTTTTTCCAGATTGTCCTATGGAAAGGCACACAGAACAACTTAAAAACGAAACCTTTGATGTGCTTTATTACAACTGTTAATGTCTCACTTGAAGTATCAAAGTATAAAATATAAGAATGGACTGATCTCCATGCGTAGAATGATGCCATTGTTACTGTTAGGTAACTGTTGGGTTAGGTTTAACAGTGGGACAGTCATCAAACACAGGTGCAAATAGCCATTTGCACTGTTAACCCAGTGTTAGACAGTTTTACACACAGACTTTATATTGAACTGCCCATTATACAAAAGAGAATACCATATTTGAATGTTGTACTTTAGTACTAATGTAGTACATTTAAGAAGGCCCCTAACACCAGCTTCATATTTCTTCATCTCTTGTTGACTTTTTAGGTTCTTTAAGTGTAAGGCTGCATGGGTCATATGGAAGATTTTGTTCATTTTATCAGTATGTGTCAATGTCTCTGTGCTCCGATTTACCAACAGTCTTTGCAGTCATAAGTTTGTTGATCACGTTTGAAAACACTACCCATTCAAAGTAGGCTACTGGGCCAATAACTGCCTTACTGTTTTGTATAAACCTCACATCAGGAAGTACTGCCGGAGATGGGGCAGTTTTGACTCTGCATCTGTGTAAAACACTTGAGACAGGGTGAGGTGTTGGGATCAAAGGGCCACCAGAGAGGTTTTTCATTGGGAGGAAGAAACAGGAGAAACAGCTTTTACAGCATGATTCTGTCTCAAGTACTGTGTTCATGGATTTTGTACAGCATATGAATGATCATGGTTACAGACAAAGGTTTAAGTGACGTGACATAGTGAGGTAGACGTAGTGGTCCTCAAAAAATCCTGTTTCTCCTTCAATATCTTACATTGCTCATAAGAAACAAACTGAGAAAGGTTCCAATAGTTTATACAAAGATGTTAATCTCCATAACATTACAAAACACACTGAGGGCTGTTAAGTGTCAGCAGTAGGCAGTGGAGAGGAATTTTTAAATAATAATAATATGCCTAAATATTTAACTTGTTATATGTAGAGAGGTAACAGAAGAACAGAATTTACTGACTATGTTTGTAGGTATTTTATCAAAATTAGCACAAAAGTGAAAAATGTCCAATACTGTCTGGAAAACACAACCGCATAATGATCTAGAGAAAAAAGAGATAATGTGACAGACTCACAGTGTGTGAATGAACTGGATGTATAAATAGATTATTATTATTATTATGGGATTTTCCAATCTGTTTGTTTTCTGCAGAAAAAGGAGTGTATGTGTCTGTTTGTATAGGTGTAAACCGGTGAAGAGAGGGAGGAATTGGGTGGAGCTTAGGGTGAGTATAGGTTTATTTATAGTCTGTCAAGTGATCTGTGTCGATGAGCGACAAGAACAGAATGACCAAAACACAGAAAGCAGAGATAGGGATTGTAACATTTTAGCACACTATGAAATATCTGCTTTAAGTTGTCAAATTGTTGGTGTCATGGCAGGCAACAACCTTTACATTTATTAAAGCTTAACATTGTATATATGCAAGAGGATACCTTTACAGTGATAGCTAATCACTTTTACTTTGACTGCTTTTCATTTTTGCAGTACCATTGCATGTAGTTTCAGTATTACACCTGTAGGTGGCACTAAGCTTACACTCAGCTGGGCGCCATACAACTCGAGCCCTATTGCTACTCAGAAACTGAAGTAACGAAGAAAGAGTGATTTGGTACCAGATGAGCTACTTTTAAGCAATGTATTTTTGTACCAAAAATGTAGAAAACGATACTATACGCTGCAATTGTTTATAAGAGCCAACCATCTCCTAAAATGTAGAAATATTGGAACAATGGTAAATGTTCTGCACTTATATAGCGCTTTTCTACCTATTGGCACTCGAAGCACTTTACACTGCTTCTTATTCACCCATTCACACTCACAATCACACACACACTCATACACCAATGGGGGAGCTGCTATGCAGCTGGCCAACACTCATCTTGAGCAACTAAGTTGGGGTTCAGTGTCTTGCTCTAGGACACTTCGACATGTGACCAGAGAAGCCAGCGTTTGAACCAACAACTGCGAGATTGGTGGACAACCGCTCTACCTTCCTGCGTCACACTAAGTTTTTTGGCATTTGGCCTCTGTACAATTTGAAATGAACACTTGATGTGAGCAAAGTCATGAGTTTCAGCTTGAGATGCTGGGCTCTAAGGGCTGTAAAATTAACTGTTTTTTTTGGAGCCACCAGAGATATGTTTCCATAGGAGAGACATGTAAACTGTAGTAGAAACAGCTTTTATGTATTGTATCCACTTTGGACTACATCTCAAAAGTTTCAGTGAACAGCTTAATATAACACTTAACTACAACCACATCCAGGCTTTTTATCTGGTTGATTAATTATTGAATAATAGGGGAACAGACCACCTCTGACCATGCAACTGTTCGTAAGCCATTTATTTCATTAGGAGGCACCAAAAATAAGTGTGGCACCTTTGTCAAACCCCTTAATTGAAAGAAGAAAAATGTTATGAAAAATGTGTAACTTTGTAAACCAATGATGCATTAGATGCATATGAAGTGCACTCGATGCTATAAAGACAACCTATTATATCACAGAAACTACATTAGCATTACTGTGGCTGGGGATGCACTGCCTGATAGATAATAAAGTGTATTAGAAGTGCGTGAAATATATTACGAATGTTTTATAATTTGCAGGGCACTGCCAATTAAACACTACAGTTTTTCTTTAGTGATCCAGCTTTTTGTTTCAGCAGAGCTTTAGTTTGGTTATTTAGTTTTTTCTGGTAAACAGAAGTGGTAATTAGACCTAGGCAATATAATCAAATCTGTTAAATGTATACATTTGTTTAAGCCAAAGTCAAACTAGAAAGATCTGGTTCTTTTTTCTTCTCTTTTGCAGCTGTTACTCTACAGCCATGCTTCTAACATTAAGCAATAAATTAAATTATATTGAAAGAGAAGTCCAGGTAGGTTTAGACCAGCGATATCATTGATGCAAGTTCTTCAGATTAACCACAACATCACCAAAGCTCTTGAAGTTTGTGCTCAACAGAGTTGATGAAAACAAACTGATGGTGGTTGTATCCTGTTCCTGTCTTTGAGATTGCTTTGTCTAAAGATAGTTTAATAAAGCTACTGCTGCATTTCTCTTAATCATATTTACAGATATATGGACATTCACTCTGTTATATATGACTAGATAAAGTATCATATAGTAGAACACTGACAGGTGTTTTACACAGATGCAGTGATGCATGAGGAATGTTCATTTTATTGTCAAGTGTTGAAATACATTAACAGTATAAATATTTGCTCTTAGATTTAGTGGAGTAAAAGTCAAAAGAATGTTTACTCCACTACATACTCCATAATGAAATAAAGGGGGAAAGGCTGAGCTCGTTTCAAACCCCAGCCATCATTACCAGTTTTGCTAACTTGAGGGGAGAAGAACCAGGTTTAAAAAAAAAGTTGCACATCTCCCCATCATTCTGAATTTTTTGTGTATTTACTCTGTGCCACCCCAAGCAAAATGCTGTCTTGGGCAACTGCCCATGTAGGCCACACCTAAATCCACATCTTCATAAATCCACATCATGATGTATAGACCTTTATAGAAAGAATATATAGGTGAAAATAAAAAAAGCTTAATTTGAATTAATTCATTTATAAATTTTTCTTGTTCTCCAACTTTCAAAATACAAGTTTATTACCATGCCCTTCTCTCTCAGAACAGTATATTCCAGCCAGTTTGTCAGTTGGGTAATTGGGGCCATAGGCTGGGGCCTATGCCAGCTGTCATTGGGCAAGAGGCGAAGTATACCCTGGACAGGTCTATTTCAGGGCCAACATAGAGAGACCTACACAGACAGCCAACCATTCAGACTCACAAGTTAGAGTCACCAGTTAACCTAAACTCATGTCTTTGGGCTATTGGAGAAAACCAGAGCACCAAGAGGAAACCCACAAAGAAAGGCCACAGCCAGCTGGTGGATTCTAACTAGGGACTTTCTAGCTATGAGTTGGAAGCACTAAACACTCCACCACTGTTTTGCCCACATGCCCAAATTACCACATCTTTAAAGCTATCGTATAGAACGATGCGAGACTGGGGGTCTGCAAGCTGATGTCATGAATTGTCCAAGTTAGTTTCAAGGACCCAAGGAAGGAGACAGCAAGAAGTTAAATTATAGGGATTAGGGGAAATGTGAACACACACACACAAAAAAAATTAAAAAAAAAAATCACTCCAGAAGCTTAACAAAGAATAACAAATAAAAGGGGACTAGACTAACAGGCAAGAGGGATAAACTAAAACTCACTCCAACAAGGAGGGTAAAACGTGTGACCAGTTTCCAAGGTAAAACACACCAAGGGAGAACTGAATACGAAAAAGAACCAAAATCTCTGGGACAGCTAAATAGAAACTAGATTAGGACAGAGCTACAATAAGAGAGACAAAAACAATAACCAAACCTCAAACTAAGTCCACAGGAACAAGAGTCAGGCTTTCAAAAACCATAAGACATGTAAACTAAAAGAAAGAACATGGCATGAATGAAAATCTGACAGGGAGCAGAGGGGAGACCTGGGTTTAAAAGGGGACACAGGTGAAAACAATTATGAATGGTGATGACTGGTGAAGCTGGAGAAATTAACTGGGGACAGAAAGTGGAGAAAAGGGGTACAAAATTGAAGTCCAAGACAGGAAGTGAGTATGAGGGCCAGATCATGACAGAAACCCCGGTTGGCTCATACACGCATGTAAGTAAGAATAGAGGAATAAATGTCAGGGAATACTGGGCTTTGCTGGCAGGAATGTATTATCAGCTATCCAGAGTGGACATAAGTTTCTGTTCTGTGTGGTTACTGTGGCTTATTTGTTGATAGTCCCTCTGGAGTCAGTGGCAGGGCCCGACCTAGCATGTCTGGTTTAAGAATGCACTGAAAAGGGCAGAGGGCATATACAATTTCATTTTTGTCTTTGTGGTATTATATATTTGCACAGCTTAAGGAAAACAAGTTGTATGTGTTAGGTATATGGGTGGACCCAGAAGGAGACATGAGTTTTAGAAAGATTACTTTGATGACATTTTAATAAAACTCTGTGGAGAGAGGGTGGAGATAAGGAGGGCTGGTGATACTGGCTGAAACAGGAGAATATTCTCTGTCTGTAGACCGCTTGAATGGTAAATGGCATTTTGGAGCAACATAAAGATAGGAAGTGGGAAAAGGAAGTTTAGCATGATATAATGAATCTGTATATATTCAACTTATCGGTTTATTTGGTGAGTAGTTTTGATATAATATCCCGAATGAGGAATGACAAGGAGGAGAATCTATGAGACTGGAAAGGTGAGTGGTGAGCAGAAGGACTGTGGACAGAGATGGACGAGTTGAGCGAGAGATTGCTGCACCTAGGCTTGGCGTCCACGTGGGTTCTGAGGAGACAGGAATACTCGAGGGGGGATACAGAGATTACTTGAATGACATTAGAGAGAGGGTAAGCAATCGCTCACAGCCCCTTGCTACCTAGCTGACAAGGTCCACCAGATGAAGAAGTTAAAGCCAGGTGAATAAACCACCAATTCATCCAAAGCATACTCTCATGGACAATTTTATGAGCAGACACACCAAGACCAGAGCCTGAACAATACTGGAAAACCATATGGGAGAAGGGAGCATCACATAACAACAATGCCCAGTGGACTGTGCACCTCAGACCAGACCCCAGAAACCTTCCTCAACAAGATCCAGTAACATCACAATGGCAGACATCCAACAGAGGGTCTCCAGTATTAAGTCCTGGACAGCACCAGGCCCTGATATGATTCACGCCTACTGGTTAAAGAAACTAGCTTCGATTGCGGTTCTAGTAATGGATGGAACACACCCTTAATGATTAACTGAAGACCATACAGTCCTGTTCCTAAAGGACCTTGTGGCAGACAGCAGATGCTTCATTCAATTAATATCAGATGCTTCATTCAATTAATACATTACATACTAATACTGATACATTAGTACAGCATCATGAACCATATAATTAGTAATAGTAATTTTCGTAGGCTACATATAACCTGTGTGGTGAAAGTAAATAATTTGTTGTGTTCACTGTCAGATATTCTGATTCTAATTATTTTGGGTATAGACACCTCAAGTGTTGTCAATAAAGAAGCTTAAGTATCCAGGATGTATTTTAGGGTTTTACTGCAAAAGAGAAGTACACCAAAAGAGTTTCATGTCTCCATACAGTGCAGTTCTAAAGGCTTCACATGTCACACATTCATTTACAACATTCTGTTACTGGGCAGAATTCCCAGAATTCTCTGGCTGCTTCTGCAGATTCTTTTAAAAAGCATGTACATAAAGCCAAGTTTCACAAAGTCCCTATAACACATTCTGCAAAAGTACAATGGGTACAATTTACTATTACAACTAGACAAAACATAAGCATTAAAATTTAATCATTCTTGATATTCCATCTCAATTACCTCTTTTGAATTACATTTAAATTACAAGACATTAAAGAGATTCAATATACATCATCATTTTGCGTGACATTGACATCACTGGGGTACAGGGCTAAGCATAGATTAGAAGGTACTACAAGCATATTTAAAAATAGGGATCTTCATCACTAGAATCTGTGTATGGATCTATGTATCAACTTCAAGTTATAAAAGAGAAACATTATGGAGTCAGTGAGTCACAGCACTTTCTATGGCTCGGATAATTAAACCCCTTACACATGGGATAATGCAACATTTGTAAAATGCAAGAATTGGAAGCACAACAAGTGCAGACGTAAGCAGAGACAAAATAACAGATTTCCATTGACCAAAGATTCCAGTCAATCCAGTCAATCCAACCACTATTTACATCAGAGTTTTGCGCAAATTCTTCTCTGAGGGATCTAAGACCTTCAGGGGCTCTGGTGACCATCAGGGGCGGTATTATTAGGAATGCAAGTATAACATGAGTCTCCAAACATCACACAAAACCTCAGTCAGAAGCATGTCTAGGGCCATCATGTTATGCCATGACATTAAGGAGGTGGGTCTCTCAATTATCTCCTTCTTCACGGCTTAGGGACTCGGAGTGCAGGCCCACCTAATCGCACCCATCCTCCTTATTACCGGGAGAACCTTAAGTGAATAAGTGAGTGTACTCTCCCTTGGTAAAGATTTGTTAAACCATTGTTGCTGTATTACATCAACAATCCCCCTTTTTGTCACATGGTTTAACCCGTGTGTCAACTGTTTAAGAAGTGTTTAAGAAGACAAACAACATTTTGGAATTTGTCAGCTGTTTTCCAAAGTTCACTTTCTTCAGCAGTAGAAAACTATTGCACAGCAGTGATTGATGATCAAACTTCTGTGTCTGTTCAAGAAGTGAGTGATACTTCCTGTTGCACACCTTCCTTAGCTACAGCATCCTGCTGATGCTAAGTCAGTGTTGTTAGACAAACATGTATATCAAGCTATGCAGCAGCACTATTGTGTTAAATAATATGATAATTTAATAATAATTTAAGCATCTATTTTAAAATAGGAAATATTTACTGTTTTTGTCTACAGTTAACTTCATGCATCTGTGAACCTCAATTTCAGCACTTTGAGCTAGAGCTAATAAGATGGTAAAGCACCAAACCTCAGCAAGGTCTGCATGGTTCTCTTCAGTGATGGGATTGCATAATGCATAACCATTTGGAAAAAGTAACAGTGTAACTGGGTTAAGAGCATTATCCATCAACAGTTACATTAGGTACATCAAGTAACACTGTATTGTATCTCAGCCATCTCACTGTAGAAAGGTGTGATGAACTTCTGCTCCTGGAAAATGAGAGAGACTGTATAAGGAACCAAAAGGCTTAGATCACCTTAACCAACACTTTCTCAGGCAACATAATCCATCATCTACAGCGTCCAGCTTAGCTGAAAAGTAAGCAATAGGTTATCTGCCATCATGGTCCTACTACAAAAGAGGTGTCATACAGCTACACTATATTGCCAAAAGTATTTGCTCACCTGCCTTTAGACCCATATGAACTTTAGTGACATCCCATTCTTAATCCATAGGGTTTAATATTACGTCAGCCCACCCTTTGCAGCTATAACAGCTCCAACTCTTCTGGGAAGGCTTTCCACCAGGTTTAGGAGTGTGTTTATGAAATACATAATACACAGTGCTTGCAGTCTTCGCTCTAATTCATCCCAAAGGTGTTTTATCGGGTTGAGGTCAGGATCCAATCAAGTTCTTCCACACCAAACTCACTCATCCATGTCTTTATGGACCTTGCTTTGTGCACCTGAATTCATTTATTTGGGTGGGTGAGCGAATACTTTTGGCAATATAGTGCATTTCTCTGGTTAACAAACTTATGATGTGGATTGGCTAACACTGATGTGGAGTCTGCTTATGATGCTTAAATTATCTTATAATAAGCTGAGCGTTATTTTGAAGGGAATAATAAGACAAAGAGGTCTTTTGTCTTGGTCATTTTGAATGAATTGTTTACAGTATGATGTCATACGCAAGAAACTCATCATTTCTTTCTTGGTTAAACAGATGAAAATAGATTGTTTGGTTATGCCTGATGCTCTGATCACATGACCTAAATAAGTTACTTCAAGTAGGGCAAATTGTAATGTAAACAGACTGATTTTATCTTCTAAATGTTTCATAGGTGCAACTTATCTAACTTGCAGGCTTTTTCAGACAGGCGGCAGATCATAAAATAATCAATGTACAACAGCAGAGCTGATCCTGGTAGTAAATGCAATGTCTGAGATTTCAGATGCTGGAAAACACCTGGACTTCTCAAAAAGTAAACTAAAAGCCAAATCTCGTCCAGATTGTTTTATTATTATTTTATTATTATCATTATCAAACCAGTAATAACTGTCTGCAAACATAAGGAATGAGGAAAATACATTATGCAAATCAGCAACCAAGAAATAAGTTGAAATCAGATTGTCTATTTGAGACTTCCAGACCTCTCAGATGGACTTCTGTGTTTACTGCTTGCTAATCCTGTACAAATCTTCACTATGTGCGTTGGTGATTATTACTTAAATTTTCACAATTACTTGTGCTTTTCTTACCAATTAAAAAACCGGTGTAATTCCATCAGTGCCTTTTTGTTTTAAAGAGTAAATCTTAATTAAATTGCAGGGGGCATACATTTTAGATGATATAACATGGTTGACATTCAAACTGACTTACAGTACATAATTCCAATTGTTTAAAATTAAAGAAAAATATTGCCATGAATGCAAATCTGTTGTGAGTCACTGTAAAACTTATGAAGTCGGCTCTTTAACGTCTCTTATAATTTGGATTTAGCAAAAACTCTTTCAGAATATTTTACACCATCTGAACTCCTTTTGCTTCAACATATTAAAAGATGTAACATTAGGTTAGTTAACATTATGTTAACTATTTATCATACACTATATGAAAACAGGAACCAAATGTTCTTTTTTTTCACTCAATCAGCATGAAAGGAAATAATCACTAGCTCATCCAACCCTAAACCTCTCCTTTCTGCTTGCACCTTTAATCACTATGTGTTTTGCCACACAAGGATGCAGTCACATTGTTCAATCCTGGAATGGTTGCTGCCACTGTTTCTGATGAGGAAAAAATGTGTGTGTGACCTATCTGATATGTGTGTTTTCATACAAAATAGGAATAAAAGACTTCCTGTGGGCACAGGCAGACACTGAAAACATCATAGTTGATTTAACCTCAAGTTGCTTCCAATTATAAGCATAAGAATAGCTTCTGACAAAATAGTCTAAATGTTCCCACTTATCCTATTCTGATTTAGCTTAATGAAATATATGGGAAACAGCATTTGAAACATAGACAGGGGTTGATTCCTCATTCCGAGAGACAGACAGTGCACATCTGTTAACAGACCAATACAAAAACCATAAATGTCACTTCTTGACTATTCACTTTCAGAGTGTATTCAGTAAAATTACTCTTTCCCTCATTTAAACCTCAGACCTGTCATGTTCAAAAGAACAGCAGCTCTTCTCTATGAACCACTCTGCCCTGTGACAAACTGCCCTGCCCTGTGAAAAATGACAAACATGGAAGGCAAAGAGAGACAGAGAATTCACTTGGTTTCTCTTTTTCCCCCCAATAATAGTCACCATACTTGTTTTTCATAATCTCAACAATCGAACCTTGAGGGTCCCAGACCCCTTTATTTGCTGAATTCCCAATGTGAAACCCGTGGACAGTTCTTAATCACAGACGTCTCTGTGAGGGTGATTGTCCCCTAAGCTCCCAATAACTAGGGTATATTTTGGCCCCTTAATCCAACCCGGTTATTTAATTAATTAGAAGTTGTTACCCTCTATCATCTAACCGTCAATGACACTTATTCTACTCATAAGTACTCAGAGTTGTCCGATTAAAGCAGATGAATTCAAAGAAGTGTTTCAAGTGAAAGGCTCTGTCTTCTAACAATCGTTTGTTCCTTTGCAGTTCAATCCTTCATTCTATTTTGCATTGGCAAAATGTCTTACTAACCATGATTCATGTCACTCTGAAGCATTGTTTTGTTTCTAACCCTTCAAATTCCTGACATCCTTACATCAAAATAACTGAATTTGCCAGACTGCTGGACAAATCATCACAGTTTACACTGATTTACAATATGCTTTTAATGTTGATGACAGGTTTTATCCTTTGTGGAAGAATCATGGTTACCTCATTTCTACAGGTAAACTTCGTAGGATTCTCGTCAGTAACCTTTTAAATGCATTAACTGCTTCCTGCAGCAGTAGCTGTATGTAAATGCCAAGCTCACACACGTTTCAGTGATCCAGTGTCACCGTGGAAAAGATTGCAAGACCAAAAATAATGTGATGGAAAATCAAGTATGATTACATTTTAATGCTTGTGTTTTGTCTAGTTGTGATGGTAAATCGTACTTATTGTGCTTACGAAGGACGTATTAAAGAGACAATATAGACCCTTTCGAATGTGGCTGTTCGATCATGCCTTTAGGATTGGGACATCTGTCTCCTTGTTTAATTAAAGGGGTGCAGTGTGTGGTTCATCCTTCTTCTCTGTGTTTGTGTGCTCCCTAAGATGGTTGACACTGCCATAAGGGCTAAGTTATAGCCTTTCAGCCCCAAATCAGGACCCTGCTTCCAAGAAGTAGATTGGCCTTGTTCCTAAACAAATGACTGATTTTTTTTTTTTTTTCGTAAATGTAAGGATATGGATGAGATAATGGCTGCCAGGAGCAGTTCAAAATGGTTGCAACACGCCTACCCCATCACCATGGAGAAATCTGACACTTAGTTTGAAAGTGTGCTTTTTTTATTCAGTAGTGCGATTGACAATCCCTGCAAAAACTGTTCGGTATATATAGATAAGGCACCAAAAACACACGGTCTACACATGTTATGAAGCTGTTAGAAAACAAATCTTTTCTCTCTCCTAATATGAGGGCTGTGCACTCTGGGTTGTCTTCCTTCAGCTGTCTGTCTTTGCCCAGAATCATCAGACACATTGACTACTAAAAAGTAAATGGTAATTATAGACGCTTTGCTTAAGTACCCAGGATGTGGGAGTGTGTGTGTGTTTGAACAAAATGTCTGTACTCTTTTATCTGTCTTATATTTATCATTTATAGATAGCCATGTCTAGGATGAGGAGACAGCACAAAGTGCTTTTACAGAGGATAAAGAAACAATAGTTCCCAACACACCATAGCCACAACCAACTCCTCCACCTGTAATGTAATCGTTGACCAACAGCAGGATGATCAGCAGCAGGCCTATTCAATGTACAGACGGAGGTGTGTGGAAGAGGAACTACCCTACTACATATATGCTAATCTACTCACACAGGAATCAACGGAAAGCCTCGGTTACACGCCCACGCCATACGGCCGTACAACAATTAAGTCAGAAGTTGTGGATGTTATGATGCATGGCTGAAGTATCATTATGTGATCAATAACTTCATATGATTGTATGTATATGTAATTGACTAAGAAATAAAAAGAGATGTTAAAAGAACTATTGGTTCATTTATAGATGAACAGTTTCAAGCTGACATGCTCATTCTGAGGAAAATTATAACGTGACGTACCTGCTGACAGTTATCAATGTTTTCTCCAAGTATGCATGGGTGAGGTGTCTTGAAGATAAATCGGGGGTCTCTGTAACAAAGGCATTTTGGGAAATTCTCAGCGTGGGGCAGATTCTTAAAACCCTGATGACAGATTCTGGTACAGAATTCTATTATAAAGCTTTCCAGAGCATACTAAAGTCTTTTAATATTCAGCATTTTTCAACTAAAAATGAGACCAAACATGCTTTGCAGGTTTAATAGAACATTACGCACCAGAATGTGGCGCTATTTTTCTTCTGTTAATTCACGGCTATGCTACATCCTTCTGTCCTAATCAGCAGAGTTTTATTTCAATACCGCATGGAATTGAACATGGGGCATTTCCAAGTACTCTGTCTCATGTTGTACAACCAGAGAAGGAAGGCAGAAGTGAGCAGGTTGATAATCATGTAATTCTCCTAGGGTCCTAGCTGTTAACAAGTTGCATGATTCTGCCTGTGTTATCGCTATGGATGTTCTAAATTTGTATATGCTATTGAGTAATAAATATTGCATTGTGACACATGAAAATCGCTTTTTTCTTTTGGTGTTGGGACAGGGTCTGTCTGGCGTCAAATTTCCAGATACAGATGGCACCATTTGCCTGGGGCTAACACCACGCCTGCACTGCTCAGCATTGAGCCATGCCATGTGCATACAAGGCCAGCAGACAGTGGATGGTCCAACCCTCAATCAATGCATGGAGCAGAGTGTGTGATTTGCAGCTATGCTAAGTGCAAGCCTGGGTTTATGGACCCGACTTAATGAGACTCCTGAAAGCCTTTACAGTCTTGACTCTCAGTTATTCACCTCAGGCCCCTTCCCAATTCTGGAGGACCAAACCACTGTCCGGGTCAAAGTATATTTTGCACTGGACATTGCCAGCCAGATGAGCTGTATGTATCTTTCTTGGTGAAAGCCACCAATGTGCACACCACCTTGTTTAGCATTCCTTGTAGGACAGGGGCTTTACCATGTTTTCCAGAAAGGCATGTGGGTGCTTTCTCTCCATAGCTGACAGAAGGTGAGGACACACCATGCCATGGCTAAAATCGTCATATTATTGGATATCAGCCTCTGGGCCGGTTGGCTGATGCTACTGCCAGGTGTATTGGAGCAGTCCTTGAACCACCCTATGTCCCACAGCCCTCCCTACAACCCTAAACAGGACGAGCAGTTACAGATGATGGCTTGATGAATATTCTGTATGTGTAATTTTGGGTGATTCACAACTGGTGGGCAGCAGTAGGTCTTCCATAGCAGATTTTGCCATCTGTAACCAGGCTGCAATTTATATTTTTTCCTCTACTGTTCAGTCTCTTGATTTAAGGATGAGTACAAATATGAACACAACATGCCTCATACTGCACTTAAATTTAGCAAAGGAAATTTTTAACATCAAGATATTTTTTTTTAATTCTTAAATATCTTTAACAATGCCCCCCACCCCCACTCGTAGTCTGACAAATGATCCCATCCGTGAAATACTAAATACAGGAATTACATCCTTGGAAAGCACTCTGGAAATCATTGTTCCTACTTTAGCAAACTGCATGTAGTACCATATCTTTTACACTATAATATTTTAATCTGAACTGTAAAAAACAGTTCAGATGAAACTATTACAGTACATTTGTTAGGAAACTAGAATTACTGGTCATTTTTTAAGATTGACCCATTATAAAGTATAAAAGCAACACATACTGTTTAGTTAAGCAACCCCTTAAAAAGTGTCAGCTATGAAGGTCCTACATCTCCCATTCTATGTGGGTGCATAACTGCATGATGCTACCTGATACTTTATGCCTGATAAATGCTTGCTTGCAAGTGCTTTTCTTCCGTGACTGCAGGACCTCCAGTGGTTAATTTGTAGGTTCAAGTCTACAAATGCTTAATTTAAAAAAATCTGCAATTTTCTGCCAAAGAGAGGGTGTGAAAGAACTTTATAAAAATTCAACACTGTTCACCTTTTACTGCTCTATTTTCACACTTCAGTCGATTGTCTTTACACCATTCCTTTCTTTTCCACGTCCTTAGTAGACACTCCTTTTGTTTCGCAGCAAGACATCCTGTCTCTGGCTCAACAACAAAGGATAAGTGACAAGGACTTGCTAATCAGATTGCTGACCTGTTTGTAATCAACTGTATGTACTGTATGTTCTGTAAGTTCGTTGTTTGTTTGCATCGACTCATTCCTTTGTAATTTAATGTGAACTCAGCTGTGAGCTGAGGCGTTAAAAGGCTTGAACAACCTGTAAAGCCTTGTCAATCTGATTGGCTCACTCTGAATGGGGAACTGCTCTATTGTGTTGTGTTTTGCTGCCTCACCATAAACATCAGTTGTAAGCTGCCTTTTGCCTCTTAAATTGCCTTACAGTTTTCCCACAACAGAGAGGAATGGCAAGACTCAGCAATATGACACAATTTATATATATATATATTTTTTATGCATATGCTTACATAAGCTCTGAACTTCCTGTTTTCACAGTTGAACAGAGTGGCGTGGCAGACTGGGATGTGTCACAGCCACATTGTCAGTATTGAAAAGCTAAATTACAGGTAAAATGAGTTAAAAAGTGAAATGACATTAGTGCTGTGGCCTGTTTGTTTTGACACATGTTGTGTCATTGGTTGTGAAATTACTTCATCCTTCTGTTTTCCCTGACCACGACAGCCAAACCAAATGAACTGGACACCTTTGAGCGCTGAGAACTTGTTGCTTTTTTGAGTCAGGGGGCAAACAGTATAGACATTGGTAATAAAGAGGATACTTTATGAAGGAGCATTGGAGGAGGGTTATTGTAACACAGTCCACTGTCTGGGCACTTGACTTTCTGTCCTCCCTGTTATTTGAGACAATGGAAATGGTGTGAGATACCCTATACAATTACATCTAAGCCCCCTGGAACTGATCTTCTCTCAAAGAACAACATAGATAAAAACTTCTCTCGTTAGTTTCTCTGCTCAGTCAGGGAGTGAATGTATCTTCAGATTTTTGAAATAAGGAATTATAGTTACACAGTACAGATGTAGACATTCAAAGTGTCACTTTATGCCTCAATTGGCCTCTTTTTCCTCGACTGCTCGTTATTTGTGCCTTAGCTTAGCATGTGATTACAGTAGGTGGTGCTTAGCTTATACGCATGGTTAGGACAGCACCATGGAGAAACGTAGTGTAGGATAGTGTAGCCCTCTTTCTACTTACAAGCCTGTAAAAAACAAGCAAAAATACATTTTTAGGTTTTGACAAACAGGTAGAAGAAGAAACTATGCAGTAACATTATTTAGAAGAGCCAACCTCATGTCCTTCTTGACTATGCTTTATGGTGAACATGTCTGAAGTTTGGGTTATATTTAATGGATTTTATGAAATTTTATCTTTTTATAAACACAATGATAGTTATTAAATACCTTTAGGGCAAGTAGCATACGTGCACATATAGAAGCTCAGAATTGTCGCCCTCAGCTGGCTCACAGCCGGTTGTCAACTGGTATCTCCCCACTTCTCAGCCAGCGTTCAGCTACCCCCTTCTCTTGTTACCTGATAAGGAGTGATTCCAAATTCCAAACACATTTATAATGAACTTTAGTGATGTTACAAGACATAGGACTCTAGTGTAAGATGTTGTATGCTTTGTTGATGATTGTTTCACAACCTGGCGGATGTGGTTACTATAATAAGAAAGCACGTGCGCCATTGTCACTGTTTGTAGCGTTTTGTTTTAATATAATTTTTCTTCTAACTTAACCTTACCAAAGTTTTAGTGCCCAAACGTAACCCTTGTTGTTTCTTAAAGTTTTGTAGCTGAAGTTGTTTTTACTAACCCTAAAGTAGTAGTATTTGTTGTGTATAAACCCTCGTACCATCATTCTTGTGGCCCCACTCGTGGAGCATCCAATACTGACACAAAAAGGTACCTGTGATGTCAGTATTGTCACGGTGTACTTCCTGGTTTTGGACTTTTATTTTGTGGCCCCTTCTCCTTACTTCCTGTCCCTGGTTCTTTTTGCCCAGCTTTACCCTCGTTGTCCCTCATTGTTTGCACCTGTTCTCTCCTCTATTTAAGTTCTGTCTTCCCTTCACTCCCCTGTCAGATCCTTGTTGTTGTTACTGTTCTCATTGCTGTCATTATTACCCTCACCAACCCCACAGTGGACTCTGGACTCTAGGTAAAGCCAAATGTGTTTTTCATGGACTCTGGTATTCTGGACTCTTGTTTCTTTTTGGACTTGTATTCTGGTCCCCGTGCAGCTTTCCCCTTTGGTCTGAGGTTTGCTTTTGGTTCTCAATCAGTGTTTCTTGTCTTAGTCCTGTTGTCCCTGCCTGTTGCTCCTGGGTTTTTGTGTTTTAGGTTTGCCTACTGTTGATTTCTGTGTGTAGGTTTAATCTTCAGTTTTCTCTGTTAGTCTGGTCCTGGGTTTTGGCGTTTTTGGTAAGCTTTGCGTTCTTCAGTTTATCAGGGCCTTTATGTTCAGTTTATTCGTGTCTGCCTCCCCTAAAGTCTCTGGTGTTAGTTTCCGTGCTCCCCCCGACTCTGCTAAATTGGTTATCCCTTTCTTCCAGGGTGTTTGGTTCATGTTCCGTTTTTCCCTTAGTAGTTATTGTAATACCATGTCATTTGTTTTTAGTTTATCTCTCCTGTTTATTAGTTATTATCTTTCTTTTACTGAGTTAACCCCCCTCACATTTTGGGCCTCTGGTTAGTTTTGTCTGTGTTTCTGAGCCTGTTGTCTGTACCCTCCTATTAGGAGCGATTTCCGTTTGCCAATTTCAAGTCTCTGTCAATAAAAGCCCCTTGTTATATTCTATCACTCACACTGTCTCCCCTTTTGGGTCCATCCTCTAACCAAAACCCTGACAAGTATGATACAAAGGACGTAAAAAGTGGCACAATTTGACACCTTAAAGCGTGTTGTCATACCCCTTCAATGAGAGAAATTTTACAAATGCAAAATGCCTGTTCATGGTGACCAAATGGATTCTTTAAACTCTGCTTTTTCATCTCAACGGACCTTCTGTCTGCACTGTCTTTAGACCAGTGCTTCCACAGTAACTAATTTTAGTGTAAAGAAGTAATTTAGGCGAGGATAAACCCAACCTTTTTACTAACTTGGTATCTCTTTGATTTTGTATTTTTATTTGATTCAGTATCACCTAACAAGATTCTTTTATTACAAATCTAGAAAATGTCCCCTTTCCAATGACAAACCATTTTGTTTTGGGTATTTTTTTTTTTTTTTTTTTTTTTTTTTTTTAACCTTGTGACTGTTTGGTGGTGGTGGGTCACCCTCCATTTTTAGATTTTATTTATTTCCAATTTCCAATCAGGTTGTGTTCCTCCAGTCAACTATCACAGATGAGCAGAACATTTCTAGGTACCAGGCTGTTAGCAATCTGGATTATCAGTGCTGAACATAAAACTTGAACGAATACATTTTATTATCTAACATGCTGTTTCAGTTAAACATTACACAAGGTATTTATCTTGTTATGCTAAAAGTCTACAAGGTGGGTATGTACCAAGTATGTAGTCCCAACAATAGCTAAATAGTTTAGTGTATTTATAGAAGGCTTCCTGAATTGGAATTTATTTTACACTTTTATTTATGTAATCCTTACATTACCAAATATACATTTTTATTTTTTTTTTTAATAGAAAAACTCATACTAATTTACTAAGTCAAACTAAATTAATGTAAATTTTAAATGGTCGCTTATATAGCGCTTTTATCCAAAGCGCTTTAGAATGTTGGGTCCCATTCACACACACAGATGGCAGTGGCTGCCATGCAAGGTGCTCACCTGACCCACCGGGAGCAACTTGGGGTTTAGTGTCTTGCCCAAGGACACTTCAACATGTAGCCAGGAGCAGGGATCGAACCTCTGTCTCTGTGGTCCATGGAAGACTGCCTTTACCAACTGAGCTACAAACGCCGCACTATAAATAGAATATTATAGTCACATTCGGTCCTGAGTTTAAGCTAGAGATGAATTCTCTCAGGTTTACAACACACTTAGAGTGTGTGTGGTGTGCATGGCTGCCAATTCCAAAGGAACAAGTAGGTGGCAATACTTCCTCATTAAACAAGTCGAGATCCTCTTCACTTGAGAAAAAAAAAAGCCTGGAATCTTTTTAATGGTCTTCATTGATATAAAAGTGTAAAACAAAAATGTGATTTACATAGTGTAATGCAATTAGTGAAAGAACACCTGCTGTACAGGTCACTTGGTCACTCATGATGAGCAGCTTATACTGAACATTGGCTTGGAGCCTCAAGTTGGATTTGTGACAATTTCTATAACTTTATTCAAAGAAGATGGCTGTATTCTTAGGGTTGACAAAAAGAGAGGAAAGTGGCCTTACTTTGTGCTATTCCACAATAAAACGACCACAAAACGGGCAGAATACAAAATCTGGAGCTAGGTGGCTGGAAGATGTACACTTTGTTCATCTGTTCTTGAGTGAAGAACAGAATAGCTATTTCAGTTGACCCAAAGTGAGTGTAAAGGTGAACTTAGTCGAATCTGACATTCATGCAAATACTTTACTTCGGAGATCGTTGTATGACGAACATTAAACATTTATTGTACCTGCTTCTCAACTTAGCCAATGACGGATCAATTGTTCATACAAGATTAAGTACAGTAATCTCACAAGCATGTTCAGTTTCATCAAACAAGTTTGTCAAAACATGGCTGAACTCAGAACTCAGTAAGAAACCGTGTGCCTCCACAGCTACACACTAAACCTTTCTCTTCTACCTTGTTGCGGTCAACACCACCTTGTAGACAGTTCCTCTGCCCAGGTTACCATGTGACATCCTGCTCTCTTCAGCAGCTGAGCTGAACAGCATGCTCTCTCGTAACAAACCTTTTGCATTGCATTGTTCCCATGACCACTGGACAACAGTCGTAGAAGGTAAACTACAAAGGCAATGATTAAAGCTATATGGTGTCACTAATGACATCGCCAGTACACAGAAACAACAGTTCACAATACACATTACATAAAACAAAAACAATGAAAACGCCTGGTTGGCTCATACAGAGAGACGAACCGAGCAGGTGAATGTGAGGGAAATTTCAAAATCTAGGTAACACTGTTTCACTGTTTTCACACTTCTCACAGACCCACTATCAAACCTGCTTACACCAGTGCCTCCTCACCTTTTGCTCCCCAGCAACACATCATGTCTCTGGCCACACAAAGAAGTATGTTAGGTAGATATCAACTATAAAACTACCTACACCTGAACATTTGGTTCCCAGAAGGGAGCCCACAGGAACCAGCAGAAATAATCAATCTCAAGGACTTAAAAGACAATGAAGACAAAAGGACAAAGTATCATGAACTTGTTAATTAAGACTCCTGACCACATTGTATGAAGGTTGATTTGCATTGACTCATCCCTTTGTTCTTTGTGTGAACCCAGCTGTTGAGTTGTATGTATAAAAGGCTAAACAACCTGCACATCTTGGTCAATCAGATTGGCCCACTTTAGAGTGTAGCTCTGTTCTGCTCTGCATGTTTCTCTATTTTGCTGATTAAATTCACCGTTATCATTCACTTGTAAGTTGCCTTTTTGCCTCCTAACTTGCCTTACAGTTTTTGCCACGACAGTGAGTTCATAAAAAGCAGTCATCAAGATGAAAAATTAAGTACAGATGTGACCGCCATTCTAGCTCCAAGTATGACCAGAATACACGCAAATACACACAAACACAGGACAGTGATAAAGAGGAACCAAAGAGGACAGGGAGGTGGAAGAGAGGCTACTGTGACACAGGTTAAATGGTAAATGGTCTGCACTTATATAACACTTTTCTACCTATTGGCGCTACTTTACACTGCTTCTCATTCACCCATTCACACTCACAATCAGACACGCACACGAGTGGGGGAGCTGCTATGCAGCTGGTCTGCAATCACTGGGAGAAACCAAGTTTGGGTCAGGTGTCCTGCTCAAGGACACTTAGACATGTAGCCAGAGGAGCAGGGGATCAAACCAGCAATTTAGGGACTGGTGGAGGACCGCTCTACTTTCCTCCCAAAGTTGAGATCAGCTGTTTTTTTGGTGAGTAGAGATTATGGTTGTTAGAGATTGGAGAATGACAATCAGAGTGAGATGGCGGCCAGGAGGAGTTGTGATGCGTGATGTAAGATGATGTCAGCCAGGAGGTATCACGTGATCTTGATGCAGAAGCAGAGGGACTCAAAGGAGGAGACAGGTCTATAACTATGACTATGGTCACTACAAACTATGGATGAAAGTGCCAGTAGTTTAGAAAACTTAGTGTGTATCCATGGTCCCAAAACAAATGGAGGTAACAGCTCAGGTTTACGTAACACAAAGTCCAAACCCCTGTGTTTATCACTGTGCCCCTGTGCAAATGTCGGAATTCTAATTTCCAAAAATCTAATTCCAACTTCCAAATCCAGAATTCAATCCCCAGTATAATAATAAAGGTCAATTAACAAGATCCTTATCCTGTAACCAGTTTCCAATCCAATATTCAAAAGAGTGAGACTTCCAGACCTGAGAAAAGCAAGGTCCAGCTATTCAGGAGTGTAGGTCAGGGCAGACAGATGAATAACCAGGAGAGCAGCAAACGGGTATTGACAGCAGATTGAATACTGGTTGGGTTGGTCAGGCACGCAGGTAAAAACTGGGAGCTCTGTCCAAAGAGAAAAACTATTAGTCTGTACAGTCATTGTGCGTTGGAGACAGCAGAAAATCTGGTAGTGTTAGAATTACAGAACCCAAAAAACAATACAGGTGGTGAGTGAGTGGAATGGCAGTTTATTCAATTAATAACCGAAGTGAGTAAAGAAGTGGTGGGTCATTGGGAGGAGTGGGTTGACACTGCAGAGGAGACAAGTTGGAACAGGCAATGTAATGTAAAGCTAGAGAAGAAAGGAGAGGTAAGTAATGGTTAGTTAAAAGGTAAGTGGATACAGGGAATAAACAGAAAGAGAACGCTTACTGAGGGAGTGGTGAGGGGGAAACCCCTGCAGCATTGTAGGAATGAATGCCAAGACCAGAGGGAGAACTAAAGGCGGCTGTAAGACAGGAGTAAAGACAACAGGGAACAACCCAAAGTACAAACAAGAGTCCACAGGGGAGCAGTCTATGTAATAAAGAAATGCCAGAGAAAACAAAGTAACTGTGACATTCCAACACACACACAGGGATTCAAGTGCAAGAGCCAACATAGGATAAGCAGTGCAGAAAAAAAATTATTAACAAAAATAGAAGCTCATACTTAGAGCAGGCAGCCACAGGTAATAAAACAAACTACAAAGCTGGATGAATAACTAACAATTTAGAAAACAAAACATGCAGAGAACAGAGTTGACGATCTGATGAACACTTACTGGGAGCAGGAAAACAGAAACGGCGATTCAATAAACCGTAACTAGAGTTCTGACGAAGAAACACTGAAGACTCCAGCAACAGACAGGGATCACAGGAAGCTTCGGAAAATGTGGAGGAGAATCATCAGAGAATGATGAATGAACAAACAGGAGGCAGAGGATAGAGTGGTAACATTAGTCAGGAAAAACCAGAAGACATTCGGGCATGGAGGAACAGGTGAGCGTGGTATATGAAGGGGAGGCAACAGGTGAATGCAGTGAGACTAATAATGCAGTGTGGAGGGAAGAGAGACTGAGGCGCAGTAATCAGGGCAACACCGGTCAGAGTTATGTTATTATGATTTAGAGCATTAAGGGCAATACTTTTGAATTTCTCTAAATAGTGTCTCAATCAAGTTTTTACCATAAACCTCAGGCCTTACAATATGTGCTCTTGGTAGGTCTAGATTTTTTATGTAGGATTATATTCCAGTTGTGAACCACTGTCATTGCCTAATTGAATTAGGACATTAAATAATCAAGTTTTGTGAAGTGACTGCAGTGTCTAATGCTAATTTAGCATTATTTAAGAAATACATCTTACAAATGTATTATTTATTGGGTGATTTTTGATTTGTTAATCACTCATTATTAACTACTCACATACTAACTCTGCAGTTTCAGGGGCATAGAGTTGTCTGTCCAAGCCTGAATAGCATCTGAATAAACTGCTCTTTAGTTATTTACATTGGCAAAGTTTGGGGTTCGATCACTAAGTAAGTAGAGCAATAATTTAAACCATTAAATTTGTCTGCACCCTAATGAAGTATTCTGTTTTTCTCTGTGCTCTTGTTGCATGACACAAACCCATAATACAGCTAAACTTCACATACAGAATCATTTCATCTTTGCTTGACAAAAATAATTGTGAGAATGTTGTATATATCTATATCTATATTCTCTATAAAGAGAAACATTCAAAATATCCAAGTGCTGGAGGGTACAAAGCCAAATGTAGGTCAAAGAATAGATTTGCATTAATTCTTTTCCATATGCATGCCAATGATTTAAGGGTGCAAAAATTGCAAAAGGTAATCGTGCAAAGTACATCATAGGGGGCTACACCAAGAAATTGCTTATTGAAATGACACTTTGTTGAAAATTCAAATCAGAAAGCAGAGAGTCTAAATAAATCAAGGACACGAGGCTATTGGAACAATCTGGCTGTGTGTGTGTGTGTGTGTGTGTGTGTTTGTGTGTTTGTTTGGAAAAACACAGCAATACTAATGGAGGCTTAACCTATCCATCAGTTTATCAGTTTATTACAAAAAAAAGTGCAGTGAGTGTCAAAGCTGAAACATCATTCAAATTGGACTTCAATAACAAGAGAACTTAAGGATTTTTTAATACTTCTCAAACACCTTATTTCAGTTACTTCTGTCTATTTTTAGAGAGACATTCAGACTGAGTGACTGACACTTTGTTGAAGAGGGTTTGTTGAACTCCTTCAGTAGTCGAATCACATTATTAATAATTTGTTTCTGAATGACCTCTCTTGTCTTTGGCATTTAGGTGGATTCTACTCTAGTCTGTTTGTCTGCACTTTGATTACCAATAAAAAGCAGTATATAAGTGCAGACCATTTATCAGTGCCGACCATATATTCCAAACAATGATCTGGCTCTGCTTCAGTATTATAATATGTATGTTTATAACCATAATAGGAAGCTCTACACATGTGGAACCACCTCAATCTGGTAGTTTAGTAGCCTGATGCATATGCTAAATATGTTTTTTTTCAGACAAAGAAAACTAGGCGTTTTCACCAGAGGTGTGAAAGAGATAAGTGCCCATCAGGTTTAAAGCATCAGGGAAGCCAGTTCGGGCTTGACCCTGAACTCACCACATAATTATTTTTCTCTTTTTGTAACGCTTAACTGAGTTAAGTCATGATTTTTTTTATGCTCTTTTTTTGTTAGTTTTATTGAAGCCCAGTGAAACGTTTGCTCAAGTTATAGACTGAACTTTTGATGTTAGACTAAGTAATTACATTTTCATAAAACTGCTGCCTGAACCAGCCTTAATCCTTAAATTTTGTCCTGGCCAATTATCCCATTTGGTTTCAGTTATATTCAACATCTTAAGGACATCCCTCCAGAGCATCAGAACCCTGCCTACGTATCTTAGATCCCTAGGGAGACACCATGTGGTCTTCAGCAACAGAGGAGGAGAAGTGCTGTGTTGACTCCGACCCTGGAATGCTTGGCCCGCTGGTCTTGGAAATGTTCAGTAGACCCTAAGCGACTCTCAAGTAGGCCAAACTCAGCTCCATCCTTACTATATGCCCAGAGAGTTCCCACACGCCATAGTGAATGGTGTTCATATTCCTCTCTCAGTTGGTGCATGTGATGTCATACACTCGGTCACAGCCAGACTCCAGACCAGACATCCTGATGCCCTCTTTAAGATACCAGGTGGCTGTAATCATGCAACCCTCTCCAAGACCCTGTCCACCTTCATACAGTATGTGGATTGTCACACCCAGAGGGACTGGACCTGAAAAAACCTCAAATTTTGGACCCGGCTAAGATGGCCATTAATGTCGGTAAAAATAGGTATTGTGAAGTGCAAATAATAAGGGTTTGCATGATCAAAAGCAGATTACAAATTGATTACAGTTACTATAGAATGATAAATGATGTAGAATGTTTGTCTTCTACTGTAAAGGGTTGGATATATAAGGACCCAGGTGGCAGTGACATCGACAGTAGGGATAAATAATAAAGGGTTTATTTAACAAAACACAAACAAACAAAAATCACACACTTAACCAAAGTACAAACAAACTAAGCGAATGTGGATAAACAACAAACGAATTAATTCAATTCAATTCAATTCAATTCAATTCAACTTGATTTATATAGCGCCAATTCACAACAAAGTCATCTCAGGGCACTTTACAGAATAAAGTCAGGATTATAAAGATATATAAAGAGAACCCAACAATTCCCCCTGGAGCAAGCCATAGGCAACAGTGGAGAGGAAAAACTACCTTTAACGGAAGAAACCTCCAGCAGAACCAGGCTCAGGGTGGACGGCCATCTGCCTCGACCGGTTGGGGTGAGTGGAAAGGGGAGAGAGAAAAGAACAGAGCAACAAAAAGCAACAACAAAACATCGGGCAGATTGGTAGGACCAGTAGCTTTATGCTGGAAGACACACAGCTTCAAAGCCGGGGGACACCTGCAGAAAGGGACAGAGAGAAGGGGACAGAGGAGGACAAAGACAACTACGGGAGAGAACACACAGAGTTAATGACATACAGTGGTGACAATTGCGGGATGAGAGGAGAGGAGAGAGGTCAAGAGGAGGAAAGGAGCTCAGTGCATTGGGGGGTGGGTCCCCCAGCAGTCTAAGCCTATAGCAGCATAACTATAACTAACTATATGCTTTATTAAAAAGGAAGGTTTTAAGCCTAGACTTAAAAGTAGAGAGGGTGTCTGCTTCCCGAATCTGAACTGGGAGCTGGTTCCACAGAAGAGGAGCTTGATAGCTAAAGGCTCTACCTCCCATTCTACTTTTGGAAATTCTGGGAACCACAAGTAGGCCTGCATTCTGAGAGCGAAGTGGTCTACTGGGATGATATGGTGCTATGAGGTCTTCCATATATGATGGAGCCTGACTATTCAGAGCTTTATATGTAAGAAGCAGGGTTTTAAATTCTATTCTACATTTAATTGGAAGCCAATGGAGAGAAGCTAGTGAAGGTGAAATATGATCTCTCTTGCTAGTTCCAGTCAGGACTCTTGCTGCAGCATTTTGGATTAATTGCAGGCTCTTTAGGGAGTTACTGGGGCATCCTGAAAGTAGGGAATTACAGTAGTCCAACCTAGAGGTAACAAATGCATGGACCAGTTTTTCGGCATCACTTTGAGACAGGATGCTCCTAATTTTGGCAATGTTCCGTAGGTGGAAGAAGGCTGTTCTAGAGATTTGTTTTATATGTGAGTTAAAGGACAGATCCTGATCAAACATAACTCCAAGGTTCCTTGCAGTAGTACTGGAGGCCAGACTTATGCCATCTAGTGTAACAATATGGTTGGACATCATATCTCTGAGATTTTTGGGCCCAAATACTATGACTTCAGTTTTGTCTGAGTTTAAAAGTAAAAAATTGTGGGACATCCAGGCCTTTATGTCTTGTAGGCATGCTTGAAGCTTTATTAACTGATTATTTTCATCTGGTTCCATAGATATATATAGATGGGTATCATCAGCATAACAGTGGAAATTTATGGAGTGTTTTCTAATAATGTTGCCTAAAGGAGACATATATAAGGACACTGCAGAGAGGCATGTAGGACTGGATCTCTGCATCCTAGGCTCAACTCTGGATTGTCATACTTTTGGTTGTCTAATAAAACCAGCCATATTTCTGGATAAGAAAGCTGCACCATCTAAAGTAGGATGGATGCCATCTCTCCTAATCAGCCCAGGTTTTCCCCAAAATCATTTCCAATTGTCTATGTAGCCCAAATCATTTGCTGGACACCACCTAGACAGCCAGCGATGAAATCACGATGAAAAAAAAACTTGCAGCAAACCTCAGACCAATACAAGGGGAACCAGAGTCCAACAAACAGCGGATAGGTTGCGTGGCATAACAGACAAACTGACAAGGCAGAGTGAAACTGAGTTTAAATGAACGGGACCAGTTGAAAACAATCAACACAAACTAGGGGGGAAAGCAACGAAAAAGACAGAAGGAACTAAGGTTGGAACAAGAAATAAAACAAAGTCCAGTTTTATGACATCTACATGTGTAATGCAAACGTATTAAGCTCCATTTGCTCATTTTTGGACTTTTTTTACTTCATCTACCCCCCTAATTATGTTTAATTTTAATTTAGTTTCTTTGCTTATTTTTTAGTTTGTGGATTTCTGTTTGGTTCAAATACTCATCTGTGTGGATGGATTAACCTAATTTAAATAAAGGGTTCTCTCTCTCTCTCTCTCTCTCTCTCTCTCTCTCTCTCTCTCTCTAGCAGCAGGTGCTAGGACTAAATGCACCAGGTCATTGTAACATGACCCATATACAGCTCCAGTGTCATCCTCTCAGAGCAATATATAAATAAATCAAATGGACAAGTTGCTTGAGGGTCAGCATTAACCACTGGCAGTAGCAGGTACTTTAGCTGTCTCCATCTGTCTCTACTCTGAGCTCACATCAGGTGTTAAACTGAGTTCCAGTGCACAGGTCTGACTTTGGAAGCTGTGATGATTGTAACATAACCATGACAGGTGTGATTCTGAAGACAGTCCTATATTCACTAAACAAATGTAGCTAGTTTTTTATTGACCTAATTAACTATCTGTAACAAATAGCTTTGGGCGCGATGTGTGTCCACATTAATGCCGTTTGAGAAGTGCAGTGGAAGGCACAAGTAATTTTAACTGACATATTATAAGCCTCTATAACCTCTCTCCTTTACATAGAAGATATGTCTGGTTAAGCTCTTTTTATACAGTGAAACAAAGCAGCTGTGTTCAGGATGAATTCATCAAACTTCTTTTTTTAGGAAAGAAGACAGAGCTGAAAAAGCAACTGCATTGTGCTGGTTTGTACCTACCTTGTCACCTTCGTGTACACCTGGACATAGAATGTGTAAGCGCTGTAATTCATTGCTGACCAGATGATTTAATTACAGTATCCAGATGGTAAAAGGACTCTATGAGTATTTGTAAAATACCTTCAGATTTTTCAGATTTAGAAAACTTTGCCATTGTGATTACAATGTGAGGTGAACTAGTTTAGTTTAGGCTGGTCAGTAATGTGGTCTATTCCATCTTTTTCAATCATTTTAAAAGTGGTGGCAGACTCAGGCTGCTCAAGGGATAAAGGCAAAAATTTTAGTTCCTTATACATTCGGGGGGGCCCCCATAAGTAGAGAGCGACCATGAATGTTTCATAAGACCACCACATCTCTAATGGACAGATTTACGAAGCTCTTCAAATTTACAGGTAAGATGAATGAATGATATCAACATTAAATGTTTTTTTGCTTAAAACTAAACAATGAGGGGGAAAGGAATGACGAGAAATGTTCATTCTCCCAAAATAAAGACATGCTTCAACCTGATTTCAAGCTGAAATTAAGCTGAAATTTCTATGTTTACAATTTCCCAGAGGAAAATAGGAATACATCATGTGTGAGACTGAAAACAATGCATGTAACCATGATAAATCTATACAATAAGCAAATTTGGTCTGAAAACTACAAATTAAAGGATGCCTTCAATTAATTACACAGAAATAGTCACGTGTTGTCAGGACTCTATTAGCAGCTTTAGATTATTCCACGAGGCACTGAACGTAGTGCCCTGGAGTCAATGGACATTGTATAAATTCTTCAAACCTCCGGCGATTAGACAGTCCTCTCCTCTTTGTCTTTGTCCATCCACCACAACTACGTGAGTCTGGCCCAAACGGACGGTTTCCTTTCTGCAATTGTTGTCACCTTGCATGTGTGGGTCTCTTCCCACAGTCCAAAGAGGTGAATTAGTGGTAAATTAACTCTAAATTGCCCCCTAGGTGTGAATAGTTGTCTGTCTGTGTATGTCTCTCTGTGTTGGCCCTGAGATAGACTGACAACCTGTCCAGGTGTACCCTGCTTTTTGCTCTGTGATTCAAGGTGCAGACTGACAGACACACCTAATCATTAGTGGAGGAAGTTCATCCATGATTTTAGTGTCTGTGTAAATATTTAGTTATTACATTAAATGATCAAAGTTATGCTTTAAAGGCTAACTAACACAGGGATATCAGTGATATAAGATTATGTATTACAGGATAAAAAAGCAATAATAGATGCTTAACTTAACACCTTTTATGATTGATGTATTTGTTGACTAAGTCATGACTAAGTGGAGATGACATCTTCTTGGGGTGGTTGTATACCTTAGTTTTAATAGCTGCTCACAAATATTTAAAGACAATTCCTCCAATACAGAAGGAGAAATATCCAGTTACAATATCATAATGTGCAGATAAACCCTCTATAATGTGCTGAACACGTATTACTTACTAGGATAAATCTGTCCTCAGAATGTACAGACACTGCAGTATGCTCCCTTTCTTGTTTTAGCCCCTTTTTACTGTAAAGTTTCACTTGTTCACCGTCTTACAGAACATCTGTGAGAATGACCTTGTTTTGTTCCCCACTCTTTTTTTCTTTCTCTAGTCAAATTGATACATTACAAGTGGCCTACTTCTCTGTACGTGCACATACACCCACATACACATGAACACACATACTCACACTCTGGTGGTGAATTCCAGAGACACAGAGACAATAGAACTGAAATGTTGCGTGTAATATACCAGTTCAGAATTGCCATTGTCCTTTTGTACACGTTTGAGTCTGTCTATTTGTTTATGTATTTCTGTCTGTGCTGCCTTTATTGCTTTATCTGAAAGAGAGGACGATACAGCTTCAGATTGTTTTAATGTGATTTACATCGCATTTAAATTAAAGCTTGTTTAAGCCTTCTATTATGCTTATTGCTTGTTGTTTAGAGACAAAAAATGAATTCTTAAAACATGTTTTTACCTTAATTTACCACCAGTACCTCAGTTTGTATGATGTGGGTGTGGGTGTAGAAACAAATGCATAACTAATTAAAGTTATAAATGGCATTGGCTCTGCAAAGTGCATCATCTTTTTGAAATGTATTGATAACAGAGGAAAACATCAAGAACCCCAAAACATTTAGGAATGAGGTCAGTGTCAATGTATGATCTAAGACAAGAGGCTTTTCTCATGTAACACACAAAGTGATTCTATTAAGGAAATTTAATAGCTGGACTCTCACATTTACACAACTTTTTGGAGCTGGTAAATTTTTAATGATCCCCAATACCAGTGTTTTCCTAAATTAGATTAGACTAGTGTTTTTGTGTTATTAGAGCTCTTCAGACTGGGCTGCTTTTCTACACCTCACCTCGTCCTTTCTTATAATCTTTATGCTACAAATGACTTTAGTAGTTAGGTTGATGAACATTCTTCTGTTTTATGTATTGAAAAATGACACATTTCCACTTTTCCAGTTTTTTTTCCAGCTTACTTGATTAAAGAATCTTTTACCATGGGTTGGTTTTAAAATAACTAACTTGCAACCACTTGGGGGCAGTAGAAAAACTTGTGAGCACAACACTGACATACTGTGTCCTTTGGGGTTGTTACTAAACATTTTATTGTGCACATCAATTAGTAATTAGATCCAACTATTATCTGGCTTCACAATGTTCACCAGCTATTCTCTAAGTGTGTGTCTGCTGTTTGTTGCTGAGCAGTTGGTATAGAATGGGTTTTTGCAGATTTTCTGTGAAAGCAACAGAATGAGAGTAGAAAACCAAAACTCACTACATAATACCACTGCATGCTGTTTGTGGTGAGTTCCACATACAGGTGCCTGTTAATTATTGAAAGTCTGCTGTAACAGTAGTTAGCAAAGCTCTTTGATTATTGGTTCATTGGTACTGTATGTGGGAAAACAAATCCATTTGTAGCGATGGCTTAACTCCATCAGAGGTAAAAAATAATAGCCAGATGGCCAAAAACAACATTGCAACAAATTTCTACCCGACCGAAAATACCCTTTGTTCTATCAGGGCATTTTTGGTGAAATATCAAGAAATTGTTGGAAACTCCACAAAAGATTATGTTTACACTGTTTTAGAATTTTCTGGAAGCTACTAATCAAGAAGCTAATCAGTTCAACTTCTTTATGTATTTAAATGACAACACAAATCATCTTAAGACACCTATATAATTACTTATATTGTAAGGTCAAGACCTTAAAGAATTACAGAGACGAAACAAATTCCTCTTTAAGCAAGCACTGAGCAACCTCCAAGCTTAGGTTGGATGGCTTTCTGAGAGCAGAGAGACAACAGGAAGAGCAACAAGAGAGTAGAGAAGAATAAAATCTTTCTAAAATTAGTTGGTTCATTTTTCAAAATAACACAAAAATAAACACACACGCACACTTGTTTTGGCAATATTCATTTCTAAAATGTGGAATTAAAGAAAAGAGCCTAAAGCCAGTGCTTTAATCTCCTTTTATGTACAATATATGGTAAACCACACAGGCAAAACAATAAAAATGCGTGACTGGACATGTTATAGGCTGTAGTGTACGATGTGTTTTCTAGCCTGATTCCAGTTTTATCCTGGTTGGTTATCACCAGGTTATAAGGTGCAGTAGTGCGCAGCATCAGTAATCCATCCTCAGGGTGAGCAAGTTCCTGCATCAGCTTTCCCATGAAGGAACTGCCTACATACACAAATCACTTGTTACATTAAACATTTATTTTGGTGTACAATCTGCATCCATAAACACAATGTTGGCAGTCTACACGTTTGTGAATCCAAAGACTACACCAAAGCTTAATAAATCAAAAAGTCCAGTAACCCTACAACTAAATAGAATTCTTTTCATCATGAAGCCTGGTGATCAGATGTCCCTTTTGGACACAATGAATGATACGTCTGTACATATATGTAAAAAGGCTGTTTGCCAAGTGGAATAGAGGAGCTACAGTCAGTAAACCAGTTTTAAAAAGGATTAGCATTAGTGTATTTGTATCTGTGCCTATCAGATACAAATACTATGACAATATAATGGATAGTTGCGTATGGGATCACTGTTACTCCATGCAGCAACGGCTAAAGAGCCAACTTAATCATACTACAGCATTTCTGATCATTTCTGTCGAGAAACTAATGTGGTACAATCCACACAGTAACCAATTGCCCCTCCTTTCATTATAATGTTAACTTGGTTTATGCCAAATAAAAGGAAATATCAGAGTCATAAAGTCACATGTTGTTAATATTTTTCAGTCAGGGAGGTCTTAGTGGCAGTTTTCTTGGAAGACAAATGTGAATGTTGTGGTAAACAACTTGTTGTTGAAATATAACATTTTTTGATTACAGCATTTTGGATGCAAGGTTAATTGTGCTGAGTGATATGTTTGCAAAGACTCAGTGATGAGTTGACGGCCAAAAAAGCTGCAACAACCAGGTTGACTGAACACAGATCTAGCCACTGAACATGACACTGTACGAGTTAAAACCCTGTGACCTGCACAGCAGCTGACGATCATGTTCTTTTTTTTAAAAATTTCCTTTTATTCACCAAAAAAACAAACAACAACAAAAAAACTGTACAAATTACACAATACAAAACATAACAACAGTGTGAGATACGTGTTACCTTGTAAGCATATATATATATATATATATATATTGTATAATACTTATTAATGAGAAAACTTATAACAAAAAACACACACACATAAATATCTATAGCAAAGAATTAAAATAATAATGTTCATAACAATATTAATAATAATAGTAGTAATAATAATGATGATATTAAAACTATTATCAACCAATAGGCTGAACATAACATTACCAATAACAGAAAGGATACAAAACATTGTTAAATAATAAAATTATGATATAATGATAGTGTTTATGGTGAAAAAATGGGAAAAAAGAGAGGGGGAAAGGAAAGCAACTACTACCACTTAATAATAATAATAATAAGAATATTGATAATAATAATAACTATAATCATAATCAGTTACTACTGCTAATAATAATGATGGAAATTAATAAGAGTGATGGTCTTCTCCAGGTGAGTAAAGGCCAGCTGCATAGCAGATCCTGCAGGGTGAGTGCAAATGGCTACCTGGCAGGTCCAACCCTTAGCATCCTTCTAACGATATACTCACAGTCTCTTCTCTGAACAAATAACATGAGCTGTCCCTCTGATGTACTCATTCCTGATCCTGTCTGTGATGGCCACAGCTTCGGCCACACCCTAAGTTTGTTTGGTAATGTTTTCACTTACCTTTTACCTTAAGTTTAGTTTTTTGTTATTAGGTTTGAGTTGTATTAATTTAATTTCTCTTTTTATTGAGTTATCATTCTGCTGGTCTGGGGGTGTTGGCCATCCAAATAAAAGATTGGATTGAGGCCTTTATCAACTTTAAATACTTCCTACTGGGACTGGACTGTACCAAGTACCCCGTTTGATGCAGGTAGGGCAAAAATTTGGGGACTATGTTTCTTTAGATGTTATAGGTCACTAAATGTTATTTGGTTTTGTTATTGTTTTTTCATATTTGAGTAATGGGATGATGTTGGTAAACTGTTTGTCTTGAGTTTGTTTATAATTTGTCTAGTTACAGTTATGTCTACCCCTTGTGTGTCATATTCGTTTGGCCAGCCAGTATATAGGTTACCCCTTGTGTCTCACTCAGGTTAGGTCAGTTTTGTCTCTGTTGTGATTAGAATTTATGTTGTAATTTCAGTTTGATAGTTTAAGTTTAGCTATCTTCTGTTGACCTCTTTTAGGGCCCACATTTTGTTAATTGAAATTTCTTTGTATATGTTACATTTGGGTAAATAAAACCCATTTTCTTTTGTGACTTTACTCCTGTGTCTACCTGCTCGGTCCCTGACATTTGGTGGCAGTGGTGGGATCATTCAGTAGAGGATTTTTTCTTTTCCCCTCAATTTTTTCCCCTTTTGTTAAAAAAGGAGGACAGGCACATGGAAGAGGTGTCCAAAATCAGCAGGCTGGTTTAGAGGAACAAATTAATGATATGGAGGAGGAAGCTTCTGGAGGGGCTAAGACTGAGGGTGAAGATAAAGAGCATAAAATTTCGGATCTGTATGCAGATCAGACCCTTATTGGCGACAAGAGACACGTGAGTGGAATAAAGTGGAAGCTGCAAGGCAGGAACAACACTATAAAGCACTACAATATCAGTTCCAGTTATTGCAGCTTGAGGTGCAGGTCCGCACAATGCCTGTCCCTGACTCTCCTCCAGCAGAGCCTGGTCCATCAGATTCCGATTTATCCAATCTAACCACTAAATTGCATTTGAAAATAACTCCCTCTTTGGAAGTGAATACTCCGCCACAGTTTCCACCAGGTCAGTCCCAGTTGCAATATGTACCCAGAATATTTTCTTGTTACATTTGAGCGTATTGCTGCAGCATGTCGTTGGCCTAAAGCTGACTGGGTTTTCCATCTGATACCCCTGCTGACTGGTAAGGCTAGAGGTGCTTATGTACACATGGATCTGGACGATGCACAGGATTATGACCATGTAAAATCAGCTATTCTAACAAAGTATGATATAAATATTGAAACCTATAGACAAAGATTTCACTCCATGGAGGTGAATCCAGACGAAAGCCAAAGAGAGCTATATGCAAGGCTTAAGGAACTGTATAAGAAGTGGATCCAGCCAAAAGGTAAAACCACACAAGAAATAGGTGAATTAATCATTCTTGAACAATACTTGAGAATGGTGTCTCCTGAGTTACAGGTGTGGCTTAAAGAACATAGCCCAGAAACAGCGGCTGAGGCAGCCGCATTAGCTGATGTGTTTGTGGCTGCTCGTATGAAAAATCCGCCCTGGAGTTACACTGCCTGGAAAACAACAAAGGACAGTCGGAAGCTGACAGCCCCCCAGCACCCTCAGAGACAGGTCACCAGTGTGGGTAAGTCTCCCACAAGGGAGACTGAGCCAGCAAATTTATGGCCAGCAGCTTACTGTGCAGGAAGAAGAGGAGGTAGATGAACAATATTGACCATCTTCTAGGACTGCAGACTTTGATCTCCACAATCTTTCAGAAGAGAAACAATCACAGGTGAGAGTGTTATGTACCTCTGATGTTTTTCAAGAAAATCCTGGAAGGACAAATATGGTTGAGCATAATGTTCTCTTAAATGATGGAGCTTCTGTGAGACGTATGAGTTACAGGATCCCTGAGCGTCTCATTGAAGAAGGAGGTGAACCTGATATTGTCACTAGGAATAATTCAACCATCAAGAAGTGAGTGGTGCAATCCCGTGGTTCTTGTCCCAATGAAGGATGGCACTATAAGGTTCTGTATTGCTTTCAGGTACCTTAATTCAATTTCTCAGTTTGACTCATATCCTACTCCTCAAATTGATGACTTAATTGAACGCTTGGGTAAGGCAAAGTACTTGACAACTATAGAACTATGTAAAGGATATTGGCAGGTGTATACCTGCATGGTCCCTGACACTGCCCATCCTCGTCACTCCCAAAGAAAACCTCAACATCTTAAGCTCTGCTACCTCCAGCTCTGCCTCCTGTCTTTTCTTCAGTGCCAGTGTCTCTTATCTGAACAACATGTTGGTCTCACCACAGTCTTGAACACCTAAATCTACAAATATACAATCCAACTCCCTCTGACCTTCTCTGTACTTCTCCATCAGCATCCTCAAAGCAAATACTGCATCTGTTGGACTCTTTCTAGGCATCAAACCATATTGCTGCTCACAAATGTTCACCTCTGCCCTTAACAGAGCTTCCACTACTCTTTCCCACAACTTCATTGTTTGGCTCATCAGCTTTATTCCTCTGTAGTTGCAACAGCTCTGCACATCTCCCTTGTTCTTAAAAATTGGCACCAGTACACTTCTCCTCCAGTCCTCAGCATCCACTCACTGTCCAAGATCTTGTTAAACAAACTATTCAGAAACTCTACTGCCACTTCTCCCAGACACTTCCATACCTCCACAGGTTTGTCATCAGGACCAACTGCCTTTCCACTCTTCATCCTCTTCAACGTCCTCCTCACTTCACTCTTACTAATCTTTGCTGCTTCCTGCTCCACATCAGTCACCTCTTCTACTCTTTGTTCTCTTTCACTTTCCTCATTCATCAGCTCTTTAAAGTTCTCCTTCTATCTTCCCATCACACTCCTGGCACCTGTATATACATTTCCATCCTTATCTTTAATCACACTAACCTGCTGCACATCCTCCCCATCTTTATCTCTTCGTCTGGCCAACCTGTACAAACCCACCTCTCCCTCTTTAGTGTCCAACCTAACATACAAGTCCTCATATGCTCTTTGTTTGGTCTTTGCCACCTCTACTTTCACCTTACGCTGTATCTCCCTGTACTCCTGTCTACTCTCTTCAGTCCTCTCAGTGTCCCACTTCTTCTTAGCTAACCTCTTTCTCTGTATACACTCCTGAACTTCCTCGTTCCACCACCTAGTCTCCTTGTCCGCTTTCCTCTTTCCAGATGACACACAGAGTACCCTCCTACCTGTCTCCCTGATCAAATTAGCTGTAGTGGTCCAGTCATCTGGAAGCACCTTCAAACCACCCAGAGTCTGTCTCAGCATCTCCCTGAAAACTACACAACATTTTTCCTTTTCAACTTCCACCACTTCGTGCTCTGCTGTGTCTTTGTCCTCTTCATCTTTCTCACCACCAGAGTCATTTTACACATCCTGTGTTGTCTGGCTACACTCTCCCCTACCAATACTTTACAGTCACTGATCTCTTTCAGATTATAACGGCATAAGATGTAGTCCACCTGAATGCTTCTAAATGAGAGTGATGGTACTTATTAAAATAAAAACATAAAAAATTAAAAATTAAAATAGGTCATGAATAGTCTAATTATTTGCTGTTTGTAGTGAGGATCTGTGTGGAGATGTGCGTGGCTTCATTCCCAGGCATTTTGTTTAAGAAATGTTAGAAATGTTCTTAGAATGGGTTCCAAGCTTCATTGAAGTTTGTTCTATTGTTTTTGTATGTAGCTGATGGTTATGTATTCTGTGAGAAGATTTGTCCAGTGACTGATATGTAGTGAAGTTTTAGATTTCCAGTTTTGAAAAATTATTTTCTTGGTGATTGTTAAAGAGATGACTAACTTAAGTTTAACTTCAAAGATGATCAACTTCTGAGATGTTTTCAAGTAAACAGAGTGATGGAGATGTGGGGATTCTGCAGCTCAGGATAGCGGAGAGTGTCTCTTTCACCGCTGCCCAGGAACAATGCACTGGGTTTCAGGCCCAAGTGGCATGGAAGTAATCATCTGCGCTACCTGAGGTGCATTGTGAGCAGGTATCTGTGTTGGTTAAGCTCATTTTAAACATTTTGCCCTTGAGTGATGTGGGTTCTGTCTTGTATTGTATAAGTTGTAAATTTGTGTTGCTAGTGATGGAAAAGGTGTTGCTACAGATTTCTATCCAAAATCAGCATTGGGGGAGAGAGTAAGATCTTTTTCCCATTTTTCTATTGGGATTGTGATTGAGATTGGGAAGTGATTTTTATTATCTCGTCAGTTAGTGTAGGGAATTGCAGTGGGTAGTTAGTTACATTAATTCTTGATTTAATTATGAGTTTTAATTGTTGGTATTGGAGTAACTTTTCTCCCCCAACTCCATGCTTTGCCATTAATGTCTTAAATAGGTGGTGAAGGTGAATGCTTCCTTTGTGCTGCCGTGCTGGAAAGTGAATAGAGGTATTGTGTAATTAAAAATCTGGGTTGTGCCATGTTAGTGAGCTGTAGAGGTCCTGTAAGTGTAGTAATATGTCATCTGCATACAGACTAATTTTGTTATGTGTATTTGTGTACTGGATTCCTTTAATTCTGGCATTTTGTCATATGGCTGCTGCTAGCGGTTCTATACAGATGGAAAACGGAAAGATTGGGCATCCCTGTCTGGTTCCCTGGTGAAGTATAAAACTCTCTGAGGTGAACCCATTTGTGATTACAGTGGCCCTGGGTGCAAGTGTATAATGTTTTTATCCAGTGGATGAAAGACTCTCCGAAACCAAACTTGTGAAGGATGCTGAAAAGAAATGTCCAGTTAACTTTATCAAATGCCTTTTCTGCATCTAATGATACAATTATGGTTTTAGTTTGTTTTTGTTGTGACAAGGTGATTAAGTTGAATAGGGTCTGGATATTGTCTAATGGGTTCCTGTTTTTTAAGAAGCCTGTTTGGTCTGGGTGGACTAACATTGGGATGACTGTCTCTATTGTAGTAGCTAGTGCTTTGGTGTCGATCTTTAAATCTTTGTTGATAAGTGAGAGGGAGCGGTAACTGGAAGGATGGGTTGGGTCTTTGTAGAAGGGTCACGATGGCTATATTCCTGTGTAAATGGTAAATAGTCTGCACTTATATAACACTTTTCTACCTAGTGGCACTCAAAGCGCTTTACACTGCTTCTTATTCACCCATTCACACTCACAATCACACACACCCTCACACACCAATGGGGGAGCTAATATGCAGCTGGCCAACACTCACCGGGAGCAACTAAGTTGGGGTTCAGTGTCTTACTCAAGGACACTTCGACATGTGATCAGAGGAGCCGGGGATTGAACATACTGTGAGATTGGTGGACAACCGCTCTACCTTCCTGCGCCACAGTCGTGTGTGCTAGTATTGTTGAGGTAGATTTTATTTCCGTGGTTACTCTGTAAAATAATGGTGAGAAGATTTGCCAGAAGTGTTTGTAGAATTCTCCTGGAAATCCATCAGTACCAGGTGATTTATTATTTGGTATTTTAATTAGTGGTTTATGTAGTTCATCAGTGGTGAGTGGTGCATCGAAGCTGTTCACATGTTCTTGTGATAGCGTTGGCAGTTGGAGCTTGTTTAGAAAATTGTCCATATCTGACTGATTAACACTACGATCAGAGTATATGTTACTGTAGAAGTTTTGAAAGACATAATTGATATCCTGTGGGTTGTTGACAGTTTGAGTTTTGGAGTTCCTTATGGATTGGATAATTGCTTTTCTTTTTTTTTACGTTGGAGTTGATTTGCTAAATATTTACCTGACTTGTTGCTTTATTGGAACTGTTTATATTTAAGTTGTTGAATAAGGAATTGTGTTTTTCTATGTAGGATACTGTCATATTGCATTTTATGATAGCTTAAATCATTCTGTGTTTGTTAACTGGGATTAATGGAGTGTGAGTTTGTCAATTTCTTTAATCCTTTATTCTTGTTTGTTTTCCAGTTCTTGGTCTTGTTTTTTCTTATCAGATGAATAAGATATTATTTTACCTACGAGTACTGCTTTGCCTGTTTCCCATAGTATGGATGGTTTGGTATCCATAGAGTCGTTAATTTCCAGAAATGATGGCCATTGTCTCTTTATGAGATTATCAAATTCAGTGTATTGGAGTAGTGATGTATTGAAAGACGATCGTGTGCATGGTTTAATATTGGTTTGAATGTTTAGTGTAAGTGGGATTGGTGCATGGTCACTGATTCAATTCAATTCAATTCAACTTTATTTATATAGCGCCAATTCACAACAAAGTCATCTCAGGGCACTTTACAGAATAAAGTCAAGATTATAAAGATGTATAAAGAGAACCGAACAATTCCCCCTGGAGCAAGCCATAGGCAACAGTGGAGAGGAAAAACTGCCTTTAACGGAAGAAACCTCCAGCAGAACCAGGCTCAGGGTGGACGGCCATCTGCCTCGACCGGTTGGGGTGAGTGGAAAAGGGAGAGAGAAAAGAACAGAGCAACAAAAAGAAACAACGAAACATCGAGCAGGTTGGTAGGATCAGTAGCTGCACGCCGGAAGACAAACAGCTTCAAAGCCGGGGGACACCTGCAGAAAGGGACAGAGAGAAGGGGACAGAGAAGGACAAAGACAACTACAGGAGAGAACAAACAGAGTTAATGACATACAGTGGTGACAATTGCGGGATGAGAGGAGAGGAGAGAGGGTCAAGAGGAGGAAAGGAGCTCATTGCATTGGGGGGTGGGTCCCCCAGTTTTAGTCTTCAAAGTCTAAAAACATTTTAGTCTTAAGTCTTTTTGTCTGAGATAGTTTAGTCTCGCTGTTCTGTTATTTCAGTATATGCCTATTAAAAAAAGTATTTATAGAGAATTTTTAATGACAACAGCTGCCATCTTGTTGTGTGCAGTTACCATGGTTATGTTCAGTGTTCTTGTCTATTGGTCCATGTCTCTCTCTCTTTGTTTGCAGAGTAATTGAAAAGCTGGTTCATTTACATTTTGTATATACATAAGTATATACTGGGTTTAGCTTGAAGTAATCCTAAATCATCGTAAACATTATTACAACATGATTTCTTTAGCTAAACATTAGATAATCTTACCTTCCTAATGTAAACATGCTGCTGTATTTTCATAGTAGTTCTTTTGCATCACCTTGTAAAATTGTAAGGGGGTAATTTAGTTCATACATTTGATAACATCCGATGACAGATACATTTAGTGAATGTAGGATGCTTCTTATTAACCCTCTGGAATTTCAACATGTTCCCATCCCAGAGCGTCACATACTGATGCTAAGGCTTAAAATTGTGCCGCTTTGTTCTCTTTGGTGTTACTATTGGAAACTCTGGGAGCACAACTATTTGACCGTGTCCACTATTGACACTGCAGTTGTACTTTGGCATAAGTATTGGACGATTCAGGAGTGTCAACTTATGACGCCACAGGAACAACTTATTAGGGCTGCCAAGATTCAGATTTATAAAACATAACGTTATAAAAAACCATAATGGTTAGGGTTAGCCACAAAAACTTAAGGGTAAGGCTAAGTTAGACAAATTAATTAAAACAAAAGGCAACACACAGTGACAGTAGCACACATGTACTTCCTTATTATAATAACGTTTCACAATGTGAAACAATCATCAATAAAGTGCACATCTCACACTAGAGTTGAACCCTGGTCTTCTGTGGAAAAGTCCTGTGCCGTCTTGTACCATTCACCACTCTGTCGGACTCCCTATGAGACTTTTTCACTTTATATTTTACGTCATTGACAGGCATGAGAGATGGCATTTAAAACTCCTGAAAGCTCTAGTTGTCAATCACTGATGCAACCCGAGTGCCTTAAGAGTCAGCATGTAAAGCTGGTCTTTGTAAAAGCGATGCTTTTTGACGACTCTGGAATGAGAACTGGCTAGGAGTCTATGGTTCATAATTTACCTTAAAACTGTTATTTTTTTGAGCACAACCTCACCTGTTTGACTTTACAGTTATTTTTTCATTTTGACATACTGTATTAACTCATTTGATCTAAAACCACACAAGAAACATAACTCTAGAGGGTTTTATTCAATACTGGAAAATGTAAAACATTGTCATAGTTTTCATTTTCAATGGAGACTTTTATTTATTTTAGGTTCTGAATGTTTAGCAGTGTGAAATCATAGCTTGAAGGTCACAGGTTTGACTCCAACGACTGGGCTGTGATTTTTCGGAGTTTGCCCCCGCGTACGCCAGCTTCCTCCCACAGTCCAAGGACATGCGTGTTAGGTTAATTGGTGACTCAAAATTTTCCAGTAGGTGTTAATAGTTGTCTGTGTATGTCTCTCCGTGTTGGCTCCAGCCCCTCTCCTTACCTGACTCTGAACAGGAGAACTGTTTAAAGGTAATGGATGGATGAAAAAATGTATGTCAACAAGTTATTTTTGTCATGGTTTTAGTAATAACATTGGTTCAAATAAAGAAAAATTTTTCTAAAAATAACCCTGGGTTTCCAAGAAACTGAAAATATGGTTTTGAATAAAAAGGCTACATTTAGATGGGGTATTAAAGAAGTTCAGATTGTATTATTTGTATGGAATGAAATGACACTTGTGACAGGCATGACAAAATGAGTAATCCTTTCTATTTTTGTGGTTTCACTTGTAATGAACAGGTGTGAAATTACCTTAACAGTTTTATATTTAAAAATTATGACTCAATGACAATTGAATTGATCATATGCACAAATTGATAACAGATAACATTTGTTATTTGTTGACTCATGATTTTATTGGAGTCACTGCTCAAGCTGAAACTAAAAAAATACTGACAGGGCCTTCACACATATGGCTACAAAAGTCTTGGTAGGCAGCAGCTGCCAAATTATTGTCAATGAAAGTCAGCTATGTTTGTTGATGGACAATGTGTGTTTTACTTGAAATATAACATAGGTTATCAGGATCATGAGGATTCTAGTGAAATGTAAAGCAGAAACATAGCTTAAAGCTTTTATAATTAAAACAAAACCCAAACCAAAAAGACAATTTACAGTAATTAAAAATGATCAGAGATTTTCAGCTGAACAGCCTTACAGTGGTGTGAATGAAAGATCTGTGTTAATGCTCCTTCCTACACTCAGAGTGTATTAGTCTGCCAATGTAAGAGATGCACAGAGCCTCCACTGATGCTGTAGGTGAGAGGTATTTTACATAACGGATGTCAGCTTGGCTAACATCTTCCTCTCACCCACCTCCTCCAGATTCCAGCGGGAAGCCCAGGACAGAACTTGCTCTCCTTAGCACCTTGTTAGGTTTCTTCCTTTACCCGTCAGTGCTGTCTGCACCCTAGCAGACAAAAGCATTGTGGATATCTGAAGCTAGGCAACTTTGGACATTTTTGTACAGGGGGTCTGTGTTTATGGTTTATGGTTGAGTCCAGTTTATGGTTGAGCTGTACACCCAGGTACTTAAAACTTTCCACTATCTCAATGTCCAAGCCCTGGATGTTCACTGGTGATTGAGGTAACATCCTTCTCCAGAAGTCTCTCACCAATCTCCTTCATTTTGCTGGTGCACAGGTGGTTGTGCACAGGTGGTTGTGCTCACACCAGTTCACGAGGGCTATGTGGACTAGTGTGAAGATGGGGGGGTGAAGATTGGTGAATGGTGGTGGAGTCCGCTGGATTAAAGATGTGTGAAAGTGGGGGAGGGAGGGTGGCGTTGGCAGAGGGACTGGGGTTGGCCAAGAACTGGTCTCCTTCAGCTGCCCCTCTGACCTCGCTCTGTTCATGACCACACCTGTCCACACATCCCATGCGTTCTTCTTTTCCAACCGCTTGTAGATGTCCTTGGCCTGCCTGATCTTGTACTTGAGTTCATGTTGAACTCTCCTCTGTCCCCATAAATGAAAGCAATTCGCCACCACTGTTGGTGTTAGTCGGGAGTGTGTAATCAAACATGCTCAGCACAACCCCCCAGAACTGCAGCTTCACCAGAGACCAGTTTCAGTCATAAAATATGTAAATATGCATATTTACATTAGTGTTACAGAGTGATGCCTCCTACCTCATATGCAGTAAATAATCTGATGAGTTTACCGACAGCAATTTTGATGACAGTTTTAATTTGTAATTCCTTAAGCAGGAAAAATCCTGTTTAGCAACTCTGCTGTTGTAGCTCTGTAATATGAAAAAGTGTTTCTAAAAGTAGTTTTTCACACAGAATGCATGAATACAATCAACTTACCATCTGCTATTGAATAGCATACATAACAATTAGACCCTCAATAATTCCATCCATTATATATACACGGCTTAACCTGTTACATTTACAGTCCACAACTACAAGAAAAATTAGAAAATAATTATGGTTAGTTTTAATATAAACAAGACAATTTTGAACTTGAAGCTTCACAACCGAAGACATACTTTGTTGCTATAGCACGTTTAATTCAGTAGATGGTGCTACCATGCTTCTGTACAAGTACAACCTTCTGATCAATAAGTAAGAAAAAAACAGCTAGATGAATAAACATAAATGAATTTAAAACAAAAGTATTTGTTAATTTTGACATTGACTCACTTTTATAGAAGGGGCGTGAGTGAACAGTTTAATGGCCACTGGGAGAAAGGATCTCCTGTGGTGTTCTGTGGAGCACTTGACTGTGATCAGTCTCTGGCTGAAAGTGCTCCTCTGTGCAGCTAGTACACAGCGGAGTTGGTGGGAGGGATTGTGTAGGATTGAGAGGAGTTTGGCCAACATTCTCCTCTCAGCCCCAATATGCAGAGGGTCCAGCTTCTCCTCCAGAACAGAACCACCCCTCCTTACTAGGTTGTCCTATCTGTTACTGTCTGCAACCTTCATATTGTTGCCCTAGCAAACCACAGCATAGAAGATAGAGCTGGCTTCCATGAACTCATAAAACACTCACAGCAGGACCTTAGTCTCCTTTGAAAATACAGCCTGCTCTGTGTTTTACTGTATATTGATACTGCATAAACTGACCAGTCCAGTTTATTGTTCAGGTGGACACCCAGGTATTTGTACTCTGAAACTAGTTCTACCCCCTCTCCCCGTCTAGAGAGAGGATTGAAAGAAGTCCCAGACTTCCGGAAGTCCACCACCAGTTCCTTTGTTTTACTGATGTTGAGTTGGGGAGGATTGTGCAACACCAGTTAACAAGACTGTCCACCACTGATTGATACTCTGTGACATCTCCACCCTAGATACATCCAACAACCACGGAGTCATCAGAAAATTACAGCACTCTGAGTTGTACCTGTACTCAGAGGTATACAGGGTGAAGAGAAAGGAAGATAGGACTGTCACTTGTGGAGCACCTGTGCTGCAGGTCACAGTTTCAGACAAACAGTTTCAGACAACATTCGGTACTAGCACCAGGCATGACGTCTTCCATGTCAAAGGCACCCTCTCCATCTGCATGCTCAGGTTGAAAATGTGCTGAAGGATGCCACATAGTTGTGGGGCACAGGCTTTCAGTACCCTGGGGCTGACTCCATAGGGACCTGAAGTCTTTGTGGGCATGAGTCTGGTTAAGCTTCCTCCTGTAAGCCTACTTCCGCTCTTTGATCTTTACTGACAGCCGTTTTTGGACCTCCCTCCCTGCTTCCTTGTCACCTGACACGAATGCTGCCTTTTTTCATTTAGGAATTCCTGTCTCATCTTCATTGTTCCACAGGAGCCTTATATTTTTATGCAATACTTTGTTACATAACCAATGTAAGCATTTGAGAAGTGTTTGGTAGTGTTTTTGTGTTGTTTTAAAATGTACTGAAAGTGTCTGTAGTTGTTAGCTTCATGAACAGAGAAATGTCAAAAAATGCTCAATTTACTGTTAATTATATGTTATTATTAATAATTAATTAAATTAATGATATTCATCTATGTGAAGACACAGATCATGTTAATGATTTCTCAGAATAACTATTAAATGTGATTTAAAATAGAATAGTAACAAGAAAATTAGATGCAGCTCATTGGTAAGTGGCACTATAGTGAGCTATTTTTAGAACAGTCCCGTGGGCTACTCATGTGGTCCTTGTGGGCTACCTGGTGCCCACAGGCACCATGTTGGTGACCCCTGCTCTAAAACATCTATGTATGTAAGCTGCCTATGCCATAGGCATTAATTCACCTCTATACCATCAGAGATGCAGGCTTTTGAAATGTATGCTGATAACAAGCTGGATGGTCCTTCTCCTCTTTAGTCTGCACGACACAGCGTCCATGGTTTCTAAATCAGTTTGCCTCTGACCATTTTAAATGAGCTTTAGCCCAGAGAACACAGCAGTGTTTCTGGACCGCTTTCACATATGGCTTTGTCTTTGCATGACACAGCTTTAACTTACTGAGGGCTCGAAGATCACATGGATCCAGTTTTGACCTTTGTGCTGAAGGGACAAGGCCAGAGATTCCCCCTGATTCTCTAAATCCTTTGTGAAAACATTGAAGATCCCACCATCTACAGTTTATAATATCATCAAAGTTTTTTGTGAATCAGGTCTCTCCTGAAAATGAGACTAACCTGCATAAATAAATAATAAAATAATAAATATAATTCAGATAGAGATACTGTATTTTCCCCGACATTACATTTCTCTTATATCTTCAGTTATTAGTTATTTTGCAGTTTATTAACACTAGGATGACTGTAAAGGTTACTGAACTCTGAAGGCACCAGAAACTCAGTTGGTTAAAGGTTTCTCACACTAGGACTTGTGTTTTACTTTTTTAGGGCTGCTGGTGGCAGCGATGACCTATTGCACTGCTTTTCTGTGCTGTTTACTCGAGGAATTTCAGCTATTGTTTCCACTCTCTGTGGATATTTTTAATATGAAGTGTGCTATCACTACATCAGTCAACAAGGTGCTCAAGTAGTGAGTAGTAGTAGAGTCCAGAGTCAAAATGAACTTGGCAACATGAACCGATTAAAATATATTAAAATGTAATAAATTAATTTAAATATAAAAATAGAGAGAAACCATGACCAAACAGTCTATTCTGACGTGGGCATACTGTGAAACCTAAGATTCAGCCTGTGAAACCCTTTGACCTACATTTATATTTTTTTAGTTAAAAATACTTTAAACATCCAGGGTAAAAATCAGGGTTTATATTGCAACAAAGTTATTAGACTGTTCTTCTGGCAAAATACACCCTGTAATTTTAGTTTTATTAGCACCTCTGAATATAACTTTCTGATACAACCTTGATCAAACATAAAAATATGTATTTTATAAATTTGTACAATATATTATTAATCCTGACTTTGTTGAAAAAGCCTGTAAGTTAGCGGAGTGGTGGAGGACACACATGGGCTCCTCCGGTCACATGTCAAAGTGTCCTTGAGCAAGACACTGAACCCCAATTAGTTGCTCCCGGTGAGTGTTGGCCAGCTGCATAGCAGCTCCCCCATCGGTGTGTGAGTCTGTGTGTGATTGTGAGTGCGAATAAGAAGCAGTGTAAAGCGCCCTAACCCTAACACAGAAACTAACAGGTGAGGATAAACAAAAGGGTAACAAGGTTATAAAATGAGAAACCACACCTCAGATCAAAAAACAGAAACAGAGTCCAAATGCAAGGAGGAAGAACAGAGAAAAAGTAGTCCAAATGGCAGAAAGATCCAGAGGTTTGCTGTCCAGGAGCGTGCAGCATATAAAGGCACAACAAAGACGAACTGGCAGATTGAGAGGAAAGCCAGGTTTAAAAGGACAGAGGAGCAGGTGAAAATAATCAGGATAAACAAGGTAGGTGAAGACATCAATCAGAAAACAAACAGGAAGTGGCACAGGTGGACAACAAAATAAAAGCCAAGGGCATGAAGTATAGCTGGGGAAAACAGGGACAAACTAAATACAGGGAACAGGATCTTGACACAAGGAGCTTCTACTCCAGGCGTTAGATACCAGAAGCCCCTCCAACAAAGACAAACCACTACTAATCTACTTAGAATGCTTTAAGTAGTCACAGTATGTTTCCTTATCTTATGACAGGACTTTCTTACAGTATATGGGAAGAAGCTGAGAGAGTGAGATACTCCGATTGGAGCCCATTATATTGGAGGTTCAAAAATTCTCCTCAACTTGCCACTGCCTTTATTTTATTGATTATCTTCAACCAAAGCATATCAACAAGTTTAGTCAAGCCTTCTTTCGCTAACAGGTTTTTATTTTGTTAATAGGACTACTACTTTTTTTGCATTTTGCGGTCTGAGCAAAATTCACAGCCTGTTTTCAGCAAATGTGAGTGATTCAGCATATTGAAATCTGTCATTACCATGGTAACGGACATGAAGTAGGTCACTTTTGTCCACAGAACAGCAAATGGTTCTGCATACTTTGAACTAATGAATTTCAACTTTAACATAATGTTTTGACAGAGTCATAGTAGTTTATATATTTTTACAAATAAATAAATAAACTCATGACTACATGTTTTTGTAGAGGCAGGCTTACTTGTATCCAGTGGTCCAACAATTATCCACTCCAGAGGTCGTGTATGATAAAACACAACATTTCTTAAAACGCAATGAAATCCACATTTAAGATAACTAAATAATTCCACAGAACTTGGAAAACTATGTTTCTAACCTTTTTGCCCACTAGCTAGAAACAAACTTCATATCCTTGACATCATTTGTTTACCATCGTCTCAACTATACCCACCACACAATTTATTCACTTTTAGGTTTTTCTTACCAAGAGTTGTTTTGTAGTTAAGCATCTTTCTTTGAAGCTGATGAAAAATTTTAGTCCTTTTCATTTTGGCCAATACTATTCAATATGGCTGTATCTTTCAATCTGAGCAGCCATGCTACAGCCCTTTAAGGCATGTCCATGATGAGTAGTAGTCTGTCAAATTTTGCATTGTGTCTGGGCTTTCTTCAGCTATAAGAACATTCACTGTGTCATTTCTTTTCACCTCAGGATCAGCTATTTCAAGCTCTTGCAGGCTTGGATTCTTTAGCCATTGCTCCACTGAGTGTGTGAGGAGGTCAGATCCAAAAATCAACAGTTTGTTTTGCATAAAGGCATTCATTATCTGATCCCTTGATGCAGGATTGAGTTTAGAATTTACGTAATGTCACTGTGAGACTGTTGAGGTCTGCTGAATTTGCTGAGACCCTATTAGCTACAAATGCGCGAAACCTTGATGTTTAAGTGCTAATGTATATTAGCACCGCTGTACAATCAGTCCAATATATAGAGTCCTCCACTGGAAACTGCAACTCCTTCCTTAGCATTCTGTTGCCATGTACTGCCAAGGTTGCTGAGGTGAGCTCCAAGTGAGGGACTTTCATTGCATATCCATTGGTGATAGTATCATTCATAAATGTAATATAATCCATTCCAAATGAAGGATTCTTGAGAAACTGTCTCTTCAAGTTTGCAGCACATTGTTCTGACATGACACAATCGTTTGGAATTTTAATGTCCATTTCCTTTAATTGAAAATTAATACAGTAGTGTCTGTTTATCATTCAATGCAACCGCAAGGGGGCACAAGCCAGTGTCTTCTTTTGCCAGTCCCAAGTCTGGATAAATGCAGAGGGTTGTGGCAGGAAGGGCATCCGACGTAAAACACATGCCAAATCAATCATGCGAATCGTGACAAAGACTTCCATACCGGATTGGTCGGGGCCAGGGTTAACAACGACCGCCACCGGTGCTGTTGACCTACAGGGTACCGGTGGAAATTGGACTACTGTTGGTCGAAGACGAAGAAGAAGAGGAGGAAGGTGTGTTCGTAGGCAGAGAGAGAAGAGGAAAGCTAAGAATGTAGGACTGACAGTAGGGACTTTGAATGTTGGTACTATGACAGGGAAGGCTAGAGAGTTGATCGACATGATGCAGAGAAGGAAGGTGGACATACTGTGTGTCCAGGAGACCAGGTGGAAAGGTAGCAAGGCTAGAAGCTTAGGAGCAGGGTTCAAGTTGTTCTACCATGGGTCAGATAGGAAGAGAAATGGAGTAGGGCTTATCCTGAAAGAGGAGTTTGTGAGGAATCTTCTAGAGGTGAAAAGAGTATCAGACAGGTTGATGAGTCTGAAGCTGGAAATTGAAGGGGTGATGTTCAATGTTGTGAGCGGTTATGCCCCACAGGTAGGATGTGAGTTAGAAGAGAAGGAGAAATTCTGGAGCGAGTTAGATGAAGTGATGCAGAGCATCCCCAGAGGTGAGAGAGTGGTCATTGGTGCAATTTTCAATGGGCATGTAGGTAAAGGGAACAGAGGTGATGAGACTGTTATGGGCAGGTTTGGTGGTCAGGACAGGAACACAGAAGGACAGATGGTGGTTGACTTTGCAAAGAGGATGGAAATGGCTGTAGTGAACACTTTCTTCCAGAAGAGGCAGGAACATAGGGTGACTTACAAGAGTGGAGGTATAAGCACTCAGGTGGACGACATCTTGTGTAGATGCTGTAATCTGAAAGAGATCAGTGACTGTAAAGTATTGGTAGGGGAGAGTGTACCCAGACAACACAGGATTTGTAAAATGATGCTGGTGGTGAGGAAAATGAAGAGGACTAAGGCAGAGCAGAGCACGAAGTGGTGGAAGTTGAAAAAGGAAGAATGTTGTGTAGTTTTCAGGGAGGAGCTGAGACAGACTCTGGGTGGTTTGGAGGTGCTTCCAGATGACTGGACCACTGCAGCTAATTTGATCAGGTAGACAGGTAGGAGGGTACTCGGTGTGTCATCTGGAAAGAGGAAAGCGGACAAGGAGAATTGGTGGTGGAACGAGGAAGTTCAGGAGTGTATACAGAGAAAGAGGTTATCTAAGAAGAAGTGGGACACTGAGACGACTGAACAGAGTAGACAGGAGTACAGGGAGATACAGCGTAAGATGAAGGTAGAGGTGGCAAAGGCCAAACAAAGAGCATATGAGGACTTTTATGCTTGGTTGGACACTAAAGAGGGAGAGGTGGATTTGTACAGGTTGGCCAGACAAAGAGATAGAGATGGGAAGGATGTGCAGCAGGTTAGTGTGATTAAAGATAAGGATGGAAATGTATTGACAGGTGCCAGGAGTGTGATGGGAAGATGGAAGGAGAACTTTGAAGAGTTGATGAATGAGGAAAATGAAAGGGAACGAGAGTAGAAGAGGTGACTGGTGTGGAGCAGGAATTAGCAAAGATTAGTAAGAGTGAAGTGAGGACGACATTGAAGAGGATTAAGAGTAGAAAGGCAGTTGGTCCTGATGACATAAGTGTGGAGGTATGGAAGTGTCTAGGAGAGGTGGCAGTAGAGTTTCTGACTAGTTTGTTTAACAAGATCTTGGAAAGTGAGAGGATGCTGAGGACTGGAGGAGAAGCACCAGTAGGTGCTCATTTTTAAGAACAAGGGTGATATGCAGAGCTGTGGCAACTAATAAAGCTGATGAGCCACACAATGAAGTTGTGGGAAAGAGTAGTGGAAGCTCGGCTAAGGGCAGAGGTGAACATTTGTGAGCAGCAATATGGTTTCATGCCTAGAAAGAGTACAACAGATGCAGGTCATAGGGAGTTGGATTGTATATTTGTAGATTTAGGTGTTCAAGACTGTGGTGAGACCAACATGTTGTTCGACTTAGAGACAGTGGCACTGAAGAAAAGACAGGAGGCAGAGCTGGAGGTAGCAGAGCTCAAGATGTTGAGGTTCTCTTTGGGAGAGACGAGGATGGACAGGATCAAGAATTAGTACATCAGAGGGACAGTTCTTGTTAGATGTTTTGGAGAAAAAGTCAGAGAGGCCAGATTGAGGTGGTTTGGACATGTTCAGAGGAGAAACTGTGAATATATCGGTAGAAGGATGCTGAGGTTGGAGCTGCCAGGCAGGAGGTCTAGAGAAAGAGCAAAGAGGAGGTTTATGGATGTAGTGAGAGAGGACATGAAGTTAGTTGGTGTAAGAGAAGAGGATGCAGAGGACAGGATTAGATGGAGGCACATGATTTTTTGTGGCGTCTCCTGAAAGGGAGCAGCCGAAAGGAAAAAAAGAAGAATTATATATGTTAAATATGCGAGAACATTATTTTTAAACAGTAAATAATGTTTGTCTGTTTGTTTAGTCATAGAAGACTTTGCTTTAGAAACACCCAGTTAGGAAGATATCACATCCTTCTATAGTATTTAAGTGCACTTTGGCGTGTCAGACTGTTCTTGTTGTGTTTCTAAAATTAATGCAATGCTTTCTTCTGAGATTTAGAAAAAAAGACAATACTTGATTAGGTTAAATCACAAGCACGTGGGGTTTAGGGTTTGTGATTTGAGTGAATATAGTAAGATACATTTACTGACAATTTAAAATGAGAAGCAAATACCTGCCTCCCACTTGCAAGTCCTTCCTTTTTTCACCCATCCATCCACCCAGTCCTTCTCCCTATTTCTCTGTTTTTAAAATACATCACCTACAGTCACACTTACAATGTCCTTTCGATGCTGCCCCTTCATCATACAAAAATAATGTAAAAAGCTATTTACTGAACCATAATTATGGGATGACAATAACTGATAACACCCTGTTAAATACTGTGATTGGTCAAATCTGCTATTTAGAGCATGTTTTTAGTGACTGGTGTCATGCAACTGAACCCACTCCCAATTGGAATGTAACCAAACACAATAGCATCAATAGACTAAATTGCATCGTTTTCACTGTTTATAAAGCACATTTCTGCTGAAAATACTACATTTATTGTATATTCAGTCAGATCATGTTTGAACAATATCCACAAAATCCCCATCTAGTGATCACATCTCAATAATGCAAATTGAATAGCAGTTACAGCCCTCACAATGTGGCATGTGACAACACATAAGCACATGGCCTCTTTAGATAATTGGTACCTTTTAAATATTAATGTGGCGTCCTTGTCTACAGTAGTGAGCACCACTAGTGCATTTGCATACAGATGGCATCAGACTGAAAATAAAGATCAAAGACAAGAAGAATCCCATTTGTTCCATTCCCTGTGTAATGCCAAGGCCTGCTCAATTTTTGGGCTCAGAAAGAGGAGCTAAATGTAGATGTGTCAGGCACAGATGGCACCAGCTCATATCCACCCAGTAAATGTAAAAACACTGTGGCTGCTGCTGTTACTACTGCCAGCCTGGCCTCACTTGCAGCTCTCTGGGTTTCTCTGGGAGTATCAGAGATGCTACTTTTAGCTAGTGGCCTCTTCTTATTGGTTCCAAACAAAGGCTACATATCTGTACAAATGTAGCTGTCTGTGATGAGGACCTGTCTGTATGACAATGTGCATCAATGCTACACCATGTTTGTTTAGAGACAAGTTAGCATGCATGTCTAATGTTACAACCTACAACACTGTGACAGCAGGAAAATGTCAAAAGTCCTCTTCAGGACTCAGTGTAGTGAGACAGTCCTGGATTTATCTATAGATGATCCATCACTTTAACATGTGTGGGCAAACAAGCCAAACAAACTTTAAATTCCACCCTAATGCCACATCACAGCAACATGCATGTAGAATTCATCTCATCTGAGAATTACTGATTCCAATTGTAAATGGAATAAATCTGAAATAGGTTTAACAAAGAAAGAGATTACCGGTATCTTAAATCCGGTTGTTGATTACAGTTTCCTAGAAATGCATAATTCTCACCATCCAGAGTCTTTTAATTGTTTATGTAATCAAATAACTTAATGATTCCTCAGCATAGCTAATGCATTTACTGATGTCCTGGTCCAGGATTCAATATTGATCCGAAATAATTTTAATATTAGGTGTCATTTCAGATTTGGATCTGATACTTACATTTCCTGCAGTAAATATATATTAAGTATGCATCTCACCTTTGACACACTATTATTTAGTGGTCAATTTGTCTGTCACCTGGGCAACTTTGGTTGTGCGACTGTTGCGCAGGAAGGTAGAGCGGTTGTCCACCAATCTCACAGTTGTTGGTTCAATCCCCGGCTCCTCCGGTCACATGTCGAAGTGTCCTTGAGCAAGACACTGAACCCAAACTTAGTTGCTCCCAGTGAGCATTGGCCAGGTGCATAGCAGCTCCCCCATCGGTGTGTGAGTGCGTGTGTGAATAAAATGAGGTGTAAAGCGCTGCTTTGCCATTAGGTAGAAAAGAGAACCTCAACATCATATGCTCTTTGTTTGGCCTTTGCCACCTCTACCTTCACCTTACGCTGTATCTCCCTGTACTCCTGTCTACTCTGTTCAGTCCTCTCAGTGTCCCACTTCTTCTTAGCAAACTTTTTTCTCTGTATACACTCCTGAACTTCCTCGTTCCACCACCAAGTCTCCTTGTCCGCTTTCCTCTTTCCAGATGACACACCGAGTACCCTCCTACCTGTCTCCCTGATCACATTAGCTGTAATGGTCCAGTCATCTGGAAGCACCTCCTGACCACCCAGAGTCTGTCTCAGCTCCTCTCTGAAAACTTACATTCTTCCTTTTTAACTTCCACCACTTCGTCCTCTGCCCTGCCTTTGTCTTCTTCATTACCCTCACCACCGATGTCCTTTCACACACGACCATTCTGTGTTGTCTGGCTACACTCTCCCCTACCAATACTTTACAGTCACTGATCTCTTTCAGATTACAACTTCTACACAAGATGTCATAATTAGTCGCTTATATAGCGCTTTTATCCAAAGCCCTTTACAATGTTGATTCCCATTCACAAACAGACTCATGCAAGGTGCTCACCTGACCCACCAGGAGCAACTTGGGGGTTCAGTGTCTTGCCCAAGGACACTTTGACATGTAGCCGGGAGCAGGGATCGAACCCCTGACCCTGTGGTCCATGGATGACTCCCTTTACCAACTGAACACAGTGAATCACAGATTATTGTGAGTGAGGCAGTGTAGCTGCAGACCAGTCAATGTGCCATGCAGAGCTCGGTACCAAGTTAATTGGTGTAAATAATTTTAACAACCTACACATACTATAATGATAAAAAGTATGTCAGCTGTGGTTAGGATAAATTATGATGTTTGATGCCTAGTGTGTACATGTATTACTGTTCAATAGGATGTTTTTTACAATACTTGTTGAGCTTCACAGGGTATATGCAAATGGATTAATTAATTTGCCTTTTTATCTGGGGCTGTACTTCCAATAATGTCATGCAAAACATAAATCATTTTAATTAGTCTTGTCAAACAACTAACGCTCTACTATTTAAAGCACATTAGTTGTAGAGGGAGCTGTAGATCATGTTGATCCCACCCACCCACCCACACACACACACAAAGAAAACGTAATCCCAGATAAGGAATCTAAATAAAGACGTGTTGTATAGATACAGATTCATTTCTGTGCTGCAGCTGTTTCTGAGGGAAGTGGCAGCTCAAACAAACTGTGCAGGTCTGTGGGCAGACTGTTTTTCAGCAGCTGAAACATACAACATAACAAAAGTGCATCCCTGTGGGATAAAGAAATAAGTCTAGAATAAGGACAAGGAGATGACAGAGAGCGTTAGAGCTTAGCTGTCTGCCTGGAGCTTGGAGTTGTGCATGCTGTTTTGTTCATGGCCTGAGGTTGTGCAATCTGTTTGACTGTTTAATGTATCAATTAAAAAAAATCACTGTCTTGCCTCCTGTCGTGTCTCCAGTTTGGCTTGCGCGACACCAAGCAAAGCTCCCATCCTATGGAGGGGACAGTGATGTAAACACAAACTAGATGTAGACACCCAGACTTACTGGTTTCACCATGGCAGTTTATTCAGCTTGTTAATGAGGGGAAGCAGTGGGGATGTTACTCTGATGTTCTTGTAATAACACTAATAATCCAAAGGCATTACACAAAATGTAGCTAGATGTAGTCACTTTAAAGCTGAAATAAATATGTGCTGCCCGATTCCATAAAACAACTGAACAGCTTTGGAGAATATAACACCAATGGAATTACAAAATGAAAGCAACTGAGGTACTTTGTTGGCAAAGCAAGAACCACAGTCAACACCATTAATTACATTATAAAAGGGTTAATTACAAATAAATGTATCAAACATACAGCCAGTCTGTGTGAGCCCAACAAATTCAAGGCAAAAACTGGCCATTTGGACTAGAGGCTGTGAAGAAGCACAACATAGGAAGCCACATGATGTCACCTTTGTACCTGTATGTGTGAACTCACTACAACTTGATCTTAACACTATGATCTTTAAGTATGCATGTACAGTCTGTCACACACTTGTAGAAAGAGCAAGATTGTTTCTATGCAGAAATATTGGTCTGAGTGGACATTTGGAAATAAATGGGAATTGACCACCTTCTTCTTTAAGATTTGAAGATATGCTGTAAACTTTCTCAAAAAAGAAAAAACTGGGGCTGGGGCTAGACTGTAAAAAACATATTCCTTTGTTCTTTTCTGCTGTGAGTCTGAGCAGAAACAAAGAATTTAGTTTGGCTGTAGGCTTATAATATATGCGCTATATCGTGGTTACTGTACCACTGGGATACTGCAAGTCCTGAGGTTAGGCTGAAAGTTGAAGTTAAGTGGGAAACTGGGTCCACAGGGAAAGAGCTAACACTCCTCAAATAATACCATGGTGTTTCCCTTATTTTTACATTATTACATTTCTAATTAAAGTTAAGGACTTGAACTTAAAATAAAGCTTGAACCCTGTCTACCTCTACATCCCTGGCCAAAATGGACATGGTTGTCAGATTGTCTGTTTTGAAATAATTGTGTCAGATGCAGCTCCCCAACAAAATTAATTTTTGTCACTAAAATTAATATGGAAACTGTTTTAGAAAAGAAAGTGTCAGCTCAGTCTGCAGCAGTGCTGCATTTTTCTTTCCTGTGAGATTGAGTGTTGAGCTGGCCTTTAAATATGTACTGTGTCTGACCTTTACCACAGGTCAGTTGTGTGATGAGACTGAGCGCAGTGTTCATTTTCATAATTGGACAGAGGACAAAATGGTTGGATGGATCAATGTAAGAGCTTACAGAAAAACTCCTCCTCTCCCCAGCCACAACCTCTCTACAGATTGATGGTCCAGAGCCAGGGGACTGAATCTCTCCAAACTCTGCTAAGGTCAGAGAATGGCTGTTTCCCTGCCCTAAGGCTCTGCATTGGAAGGTCAGGAGCAGGCTCACCAGTGGTAAGAGGGTGAAAGAGGTTTCTTATTGAAAAAACTACAGGAAGAGGAAAAGAAACGGAACACAATGATAAAGACATATCTAATTAAAGTGGACCTTGGATTTTCATTATTTTTGCACATACATGACAAATCATCAAATGGTACTAAATGTATCAGTTGTAACCTTTATGAAAAACAGTTGTGTGTTTGTGTTGTTTATCCTGAATCTAGCCTTTTGTTCTAGAACCCCAATGCAATAAAAGTTGGGACGATATGTAAAACCTAAATAAAAGCAATGCAATTCAAATCTCATCAACCCATTAAAATGTGAAATTCTTTGTGGCAACCATTGAAGTGTCCTGTGGACTGCCTGCAGTCCAGACCTTTCACTAATAGAAAATGTTTGGTGCATCATAAAACAAAAAGTCTGGCAACAAAGGCCCATTACTGTTGAGCAGCTAGAATCCTGCATCAGACAAGAATGGGACAAAATTCTTCTCCTAAACTCCAGCAACTGTTCTCCTCACTTCTCAGGTGTTTAGAGACAATTGTTAAAAGAAGAGGGGATACTACACAATGATAGACATCACTTTATTCCAACGTTTTTGAGATGTGTTGCTGCCATCAAATACAATATAAGCTAATATTTTCCATGATCTGTTTTGGACTCTACTACCTGCCCTGTTCCGCATTATACTCTGTTGTGTGCTCTAGTTGTCTTAGTTGTTCATATTTCATCATATTTACATCATATTTGTCTTGGATGTCCATACACCTCATCTAGTTTGTGTTTCTGTTCCCTACCTATTTTTTCAAGCCACATCGGCTTCCTACCAGCTCCTTGTTGTTTGTGTTTTTGAATATTATTATTATTATTATTATTATTATTATTATTATTATTATTATTATTATTATTATTATTAATAATAATAATAATAATAATAATAATAACAACAACAACAACAACAACAACAACAACAACAACAACAACAACAACAACAACAATAATAATAATAATAATAATAATAATAATAATAATAATAATATTTCCCTTACACGAACCTTGACAGAAATGGTAAAATGTCTCAGTTTCAACATCTGATATGTTGTTTATGTTCTATTGTGAGTAAAATATGGGTTGATGAGACCTACCTAGTGCAAATCATTGAATTCTGTTTTTATTTATGTTTTACACATCGTCCTAACTTCTTTGGAATTTGTGTTTTATATCCAGACTGACCTTCTGACTGGACCTTGCTGAGGCTTATGCAGCCTGAGATCTTTTTTTTTTTTTAGGGTGGGGGTAAATTTAAAGCATTTAGGAACTGCAAAGTTGTTTTTGTAATTTCTTATAATAAAAGGTCTACATATTGTTTTCAAAGCTTTCCCTACCTGTTCTTTATGATTTCTCTTTGGTCTCATGATAGGATAGACATTTTATTTTTGTCATTGAACATATACAGTATACATGTTACATTAAAAATCTTTCTCTGCATTTAACCCACCCGCTTGAGGGAAAGCAGTGGGCAGCCACAGGCAGTGTCCAGGGAAAAGACCTTTTGTCTAAGATTTTTCTTGCCTGTATGGGTGGCAATGTGTAATAACTATATTCTCCCATAAGTCTAAAATATGAGGCACAGAATATTTACAATATGGTATTTTACGTGTATACCAAACTGACATCCTGTTTTATGGTATGTTAAATTGTTAACCTATTGACACTCAAAGGACTATACACTTTTCCAGTATTAGGACATTTGCATATTTGATGACATATTGTGAAATTTTGAGCAACATTTAATTCATATGTACGACAGCACTTAGTGACAGGCATCTTATTATTAGGATCAATTCTTCATAGTAGTTTGTGCTATTGCATTCTCTCCTTTCTCCTTTGTTTTAATTTTATCATAGGCACCAATAAGTAAATTAACAAGCTTATTATGGTGACATGCACAGTTTATCAGCTCTATTATAGCAGAAACACATGGAGACCCACTCACTTTCACAGTATTTGAAGGTCTGTGCCTGTAGAAATTATTAAGTCTTTAAACCAGGGATATATGCCTTATGAGTTGGAGATTTTCTGTCATTTACCAAATAAATTCTTACTCAACACCAAATGACACTAGCAAATAAAGGCTGCAAAGGCACAGATCTAGAAGTTCAAGATACATTAGTTTCTGTCTTGACAAAGACAACTCTTCCTTTTATAACTACTACCTCCCAACTCTCAACAAAAGTTGACTAGATGGAGGACTTGTAGTGTGTACTAGTGGCCTACTTTCTAGGTGTTGTTGTTCATCATTGCAATCTTGGGGAGAAGAATGAGTCTTTGGGGAAACAAAACTCCCAGTGGGGAGAGAGAACTCTCTCAGTCCCTACTGATTTTGAACAGATAACTCTCTAAGGAGTAAGGAAGTGTTATTAAGGTCATTTGAGCATGCACACACACACACACACACACACACTTACACGATGCAGAACTTTAACCACTACATGCTCAAACGTGTATTCATTGAGCTAATAGGGAGGATGTTTGATATGTGTTTCGCTAATGACTTGTTAGACTGCATTCAGAGAGTTACATTATGGGGACTGGTATCACGGGTGGATCTGGCAAAATGACAGAGCTTTGTTCAGTGAAACAGTAGGATCTGGTTATAATGTTTCAACTCAACATGGCATAATTTATCAGCTTGTAGTTATGGTAGCTCTTTTCTGCTGGATTCCTTTAAAACATAAACACCAAATTTGGCCTGTTCATCTCAAGATTGTTTTCACTCAAATTAAACAGTTTGCAACATAAGTAACTTTCAGGAAAAGATTACAACAAGTTCAGTTATTTTGGCAAATGAAACAACACACCCCCACTGATCAAACCAAACACTCTACCTTCCTGCACCACAGTCACCCTGGACAGTGCAAAAGCAGTATTAATATATGGATGATGGAAAATCAAAAGGTGTTGTTGTAGGCAAAGTGTAGTTTTCATCCCATGCAGTCTACTATACACAATTAACTAAGTAAAAGTACAGACACTGGGATGACTGTTGACCTCTAGCCATCAATTATCTGCAACTGCTTATCCTGTTTAAGGTCATGGGGGGGCTGTAGCCTATCCCAGCTGTCATAGGGCAAAAGGGCAGGGTTCGACCTGGACAGGTCTCCTGTCATCATTCACACCTATGAGCAATTAGAGTCACCAAGTAACGTAACATGCACGTCTTTGGACTGTGGAAGGAATCAACTAAATTTAACCCTTTTTGCATAACACTTATCTAGCAGCTACTTTACAAGCTTAAAGTGCTTCAATGTTTGCCTCTAATTCACGTACCACGGAAAATGATGTCTTTATGTCCAGACCGTGACTCCGCTCCGTGTTGTCCTGGTGAGCATCACCGTCCACTTCCTCCACTCTAAACTCCCTGTCTCTCCCTCCCCTCTGCGCTGCCTATCAGCCTAGGTTTCCTACACCTAGTACCTCCCTTTCTTAAACCCTGGTTATCTGTTTTAATCCTGCAAATTATCTTCCTGTTTCCCCGAGTGACCAGTCTCCGTGCCTACCTAAGATTTCTATGTGTAAATTATTTCTCTGTTTACCTGCTCGGCCTATGCCTTTGAGGATTTTTTTGTGTTTTTTCAATCCGAGTACGTTTGTTTTTTGTCCCGTTTACACTCAGGAATTCCTGCTCTTGGACAGTGTACCTGTGATGCCCTGCTGGTTTTCAGAGCAGTAAGTGACTTTATGTTTTGAGTTTTGACTTAAGCACCGTGGATTATTCTTAGAAGAGGAGTTTTGCGCAAGCCAGAAGATAAGAGTTGTGTTTTGTTGATACTTTCTGTTGATTTGATACTTTGTCTGTTTAGTTGTTACTTTGTTAGATTCCTGCTGTATTTTTCTCCCTGGGTTTTTTCCCGGCCGCCCTTAGTTGTCCCGCACCTTTTGGCCTCCACATCACCACCACCGCTCTGCACTCTGGCTAAGTAAGATTCTAGTTATGCCTCAATCTTTTCCCGTGTCGAAGATGGTTTTGCTCACCTCTGACTCCTCTTCTCCCTCATATTGCTCTACCGCCTCCTGGCCACCTCCTTCACTCACTCCTGCCCCGAATCACCACCCCGGCTACCCCATCCGTTACTCATTCTCTCTTAATAAATTATCATTGCCTCCCACTCCTCTGTGTTCTGCTGCTTTTGGGTCCTGTTAATTTCTAATCGTGATACTTTAGGCTCTAAGATGAAATTGTAGTTCAGCATCTCTAGAACACTTTGACAGAGTACATTTAGAAGGAAGATGCTATACATTGCTCAAAGAAGTTGTTTCTGTAAGCCACTGTGGCAGTCCAAAGACACTTGAAAGCAGGCATGATGATGAGTGAGCTAGACCCACTGACCAATCAGCTGCAAGGTCAGTCAGGCAGGAAGCTCTCTCAAGCTGCCCAAGACATGAATAGAAAAACAGCATTGCATAGATGGTTGTCAAATGTCTTCATATACACATAATTTAAGTAAAAAAAAAAGTATTCACACAGAGGAAGGAGCCTGTTTTGTTGGAGGACAGCTGAACCTATAAACAGGTGGTTCCAAATTTGCATTCTTACAGTACTTAAAGAACAATCATAAAGATTGCATCTCATGGCTGAATATTGCATGTATGTTGGGGTGGTTGGAAGCTGGGGCCATCTGGCTCATCTAGAGAATGTCTTTATTCAAAGTGTGACGTGGTGGTGTGATGTGGAATGAAAGATTGAGCGGCCCCTGCTCGGTGCCGAGTGTTATGCACACGTACCTATTGGTGAATATTTTATGTTCAACTTCAGTCAGAGCAGCAGAAGACTTTAATGTTTGTTCATACATCTGTTCTCTCTTGTATTTAGGTTGCGCTAATGACTTATTATACAAACAAAAAGAGAAAAGAATTCATACTGACCCACAACACAGTAAGTCGTGCTCTAAAGAAGAAAAGTTTTTCCATTCTGTTAGGATGAAGACAACTTTTGGAGTGACTCAAAATATTCCTGATATCTAAGAAAACACAACATGTCTGTACAGTTACCCAGCATTCATGTGGGGTAATAATCAGAATAATCTTAGTTAAGTCATCATTTACATAAAACTGTAAATCACCAACAGATTAAATATAGAATAAAGTGGGTTTAAAAAATAAATAAAAGATGTAAAGACTAAAAAGTGATTTTTTTTTATCAGCTCAAACGTAAGGAAATAGTGCATTGTGGGCATTTGGACTGATAAAGCCATTTACTTTGACTCAGTTTGTGCTAAGGAGAGGTTAGTGAGTTTAATACAAGCAATATTCACTGTTTTATAGCCATTTTTGTGTGGTAGGTGGTGTGTAAGGAGACAGAGTGGTGGAGGGTGGAGGCAGGTGTGAGTGAGTGTGAGGCAGACTGTTGCTGAATGTGTGTGGGTAAGAACAGAGGACAAAGGGGAAAAGAAAAATGAAACAAAAATCAGAAATCAAAATATATTTCATTTACCGAACACTCGTCCATGGCACCACAGAACCACCATGGCACTCAAACAGTGTTTAGTGAAAATTATTCACTTGACATTGTGAACAAAATGACTAATAAGAACTACAGTTATTTTATTAAGAACCCACAGAAACATTATATTCTAAAATAAAATTTTATATATGAGACAACTTTGTGCTTGACATGGACAAAACCCTGGAGGGTTAGCACAGTTGTTTAAATATGCATATTACAACTTAATTTCTAAGGAAAACATACTCCAGAGTGTATATGCATTCAACTATGGCTTCATGGATAAAAACAACTATTCACCATGTGTAAACATGTTTTCGCCCTGGGAGTAGTAATAATGCCAAACGTTATGCCTCATTTCTTATCTTCCATCAGTCTCTGTCCTAGAAGGTGATAGAGACATTTGTTTAGTTTTGTTGCATACCAATATCATTGCATGTTCTTCATTTGATACAGAGGGAATAAAGGTATTTCTAAAACATTGTATTGAAGAGCACCATAGATTATTTACAGATTTTTTTGTCAAAATAATTTGCATTAATCAAATTGGGCCTTTATTTTCAAATCTCATCAAACCATATTTTATTCACAATAGAACTAAACAACATATCAGATGTTGAAACTTGGATATTTTACCATTTAATGGAAAATATTAGCTCATTTTGAATTTGAAATGAAACTGTAAAATGTCTCAGTTAAACACATGGTGTGATGTACACACCGTGTTTAAAAAGCTTGTTTGCACCTTAATTAAAAGTGATTTCTGTGTCTCAGAAATAAAAAAAAAATCCTTTGAAGAGCATTTTCATGCTTTTCATGTTGTTGTCCAAGTAATGTTTAAATTTTAACAACACTTCAGTTGTTATACTTAGGCACTTAGTTAATACAAATATCATGTGGTACACACTTGTTTTTCTGTGTACATCATAATATCTGTCAGCACAAAGTCATTGTACAGGGTTTTTAAGGCCCTGCTTTGTCAAAATAAAATCCCCTCCAACACTCAGAATTTTTCCGATTTTTAAACTACTTTATTGGTGTCAAATATTGAAGTTTCTGGGTTTCCATTGTATTACACCAAAAGGTCAGAGTGTTGATCACTGACACAAACGGGTACCCTAAGTGTCAGTGCAGTCGTTATGTAAGGCAAAGGGACTGGTTCTTTTAGATACTTCAGGAATGAGAACGGGCTGGAAAAATATATATTTTTGTTAGTTGCAGAACGTTTTGGCTGACATAGTAAGCATTGACACTCAGCAGCTATACAGCTCTACACACACCAAGCTGTAATACACTGCGTGTTCTGAAACTTGTCAAACATAGCCTGGATTTTACTCTTCCCATGCTAATCACAGTCCACGTTTACATTAATGTCACCAAATTATATAAAGGTTGTGGTTCATCACTTTAAAGAACTATGCTGATGAAAAAATGTCAATGTGAACTTTAAGTTACATTTTTCTGCAATTATTTTTTCAAATAATTCCTAACAAAGCCTAAGCTTTAAATGTTATGTACATAAATCCTCACACCCAGTAAAAGATCTGTATAGCAAAGATTATGCCACTATGACCCACTCTTCATTGTACTTTTATATTATATATATACCAAAGCATTTTTACTTTCATTTCGTACTGAAACAGCCAAGTGTCATTGTCACAGACTTCAGTGAGAGGGAAAGAAAAAAATAAATCATCCTCTCTGGTTTTGTCTCTCTCATTTTCTATTCATAATTAAAGCGTCTCAGAGGACCCTTGCACTGCACTGCCCTATTTCCATATTCACACACAAAGACAGCTTTTTATACTTTCTTCTGTCAGGAGAAATCACTGCATTTCTTCTTCATAAATGGTGTCTTCCTGTCCCCACAGAGTTGAACTGTTCTCCAATTCAGAAAGTGGTGTGATGGCTGCACAGCCTGTAAGCTTCCATTTCCAATTTCTTATTGTGTGGTTTAAGCTCAAAGAATATTTTGACTGATATCTCACGCTATCACCTCAGTTTAGTGTCTCATCAATATTTCCTTTGCTTGCAATATCTAAAGTCCAAATAGAAAATTAATCAATGAACTGATGAACAACTCTGTGTGAAAAAGCCACAACATGTATGTTAAATTACACACTGCTACAAACTAATGAAGGTCGATATAGTGGAATAAAAAATGTGTTGGTGGTAGACTAAATTTTCTCTAGCTACAATCAAACATTCCCAATGTGTGAAAAATTCTGGTGTTGTTTCAACTCATGACACAGATCTGATGTTTTCATTTCAGTGTCAAACTGCTCCACTCAGTCTGAATTTATGACCAAACCGGAAGTTTAAAAGTTGACTGCCAGACACAAATTGAGTAAACTTTTAATATGATTATAGCACAGGTATCTATCTGATCTCAGTGGCGTCAGCTTCTGCCACTTGACCATTGTCAGCTGGGATTGGCTCCAACATGCCAGTGAGAGCTAATGGCTTTATGATTCATCTTCTGAGAAGCATGAATATATAAATGTTATCCAGCCATCATTGTTGAGATCAAAGTTTTAATAAAAAACTCCTCTTTACTAGAAATATGGTGCAGACACAAACCAAAACCTAGGGTTAAGGCACATATGGGTGTCCAACAATTGTTTATTTTATTTCTTTGCAAATTTGTTGGCGACTTCAGGGCATAGTCAGGCACAGAGGTGGACAGAGTTGGCATTATTATTATAGATAGAAATGCATTATAGCCTGGTGGAGTGGGGGTAGGCTTCATTAGTGGCCAATTAAATCAGTTCATCTCACTCCTTTTAAAAGCACCAAGTGAAAGAGTCAGTGATGTTTCCAAAGGTAAAATTCATCTATGAATGGCAAAAGGTTTCAAAACAAGTAGATGTCCTCAGAACTACAATTATTAAATACATTGCAACATGCCGTCAAAGCTAGGATTAACAGGCAGCTATGTGTGCTGCTACTGCAGCAGCTGTCGGTTTATCTGTGATTTGGCTTCGCTTTAAATGTGTAATAATTTATTTCTTTAAAGACCACTAAACATGTAGGAGTGTAACTGCACAAGCATCTGTGTTAGGACCAATACTTTTTACTTTGTCTCCTTTAGGCGACATTATCAGAAAACACTCCATACATTTCCATTGCTATGCTGATGATACCCAGCTATATCTATGGAACCAGATGAAAAAAAATCAGTTCATCAAGTTTTTAGCATGCCTACAAGACATAAAGGCCTGGATGTCCCACAATGTTTTACTTGTAAACTCAGACAAAACTGAAGTCATAGTATTTGGGCCCAAAAATCTCAGAGATATGATGTCCAACCATATTGTTACCCTAGATGGTATAAATCTGGCCTCCTGAACTACTGCAAGGAACCTTGGAGTTATTTTTGACCAGGATTTGTCCTTTACCTCACATATAAAACAAATCTCTAGAACAGCCTTCTTCCACCTACAGAACATTGCCAAATTTTGGTGCATCCTGTCTTAAAGTGACGCCAAAAAACTAGTCCATGCATTTGTTACTTCTAGGTTGGACTATTGTAATTCGTTACTTTCAGGATGCCCCAGTAACTCCCAAAAATTCCTGCAATTAATCCACAATGCTGCAGCAAGAGTGCTGACTGGAATTAGCAATAGTGATCCTATTTCACTTTTTTTTGCTCTGTTCTTTTCTCTCTCCCCTTTCCACTCACCCCAACCGGTCAAGGCAGATGGCCGCCCACCCAAGTTGAATTGAATTGAATTGAATTGAAGTTGAATTGAATTGAATTGAATTGAATTGAGTTGAAGATTTAAGATTAAGTTTATTGTCTGTCCCAATCAGTGACAGAAATTCATCTTTGACAGGCTCCACAAATCACATGTATTACATACAATAACCAATACAATTGACAGTTAAAAAGAACAACAACAGCAGCAACATAATAAAAATGTTTATTTTTTACTATTTAGAATAGTTATTGCATTAGGGATTAATAATTTCTTGTAGATGATTTTATGAGCCAATGGGACTTTATAAGGCCTTCCTGATGGCAGCAGTGTGAAGGAACTATGTAAGGGATATGAGGGGTCCTTAATAATCTGGGTTGCTTTCTTCTCCACGGATCGGCTATAATGTTCAGATAGAGGAGTCTGTATGGATCCAGCTTCACTAGCTTCTCTCCATTGGCTTCCCATAAATCTAGAATAGAAGTTAAAATGCTGCTTCTTACATGTAAAGCTCTGAATGGTCAGGCTCCGTCATATATAGAAGACCTCATAGTACCACACCACCCCAGTAGACCACTTCAGATTTCAGAATGCAGGCCTTATTGTGGTTTCCAGAATTTCCAAAGGTAGAATGGGAGGCAGAGCCTTTAGCTATCAAATTCCTCTCCTGTGGAACCAGCTCCCAGTTCAGATTCGGGAAACAGACACCCTCTCTACATTTAAGTCTAGGATTAAAACCTTCCTCTTTAATAAAGCATATAGTTAGTTATCGTTATGCTGCTATAGGCTTAGACTGCTGGGGGACTCACCCCCACTGCACTGAGTTCCTTTCCTCCTCTTGACCCTCTCTCCTCTCCTGTCAACCACACAAATGTATGTCATTAACTCTGTGTGTTTTCTCCCGTAGTTGTCTTTCTCCTTCTCTGCCTCGCTCTCTCCGTCCCTTTCTGCAGGTTTCCCTTCCAGTGTGCAGCTACTGGTCCTACCAACCTGCCCGATGTTTTGTTGTTGCTTTTGTTGGTCTTTTCTTTTCTCTCTTCATTTTCCACTCACCCCAACCGGTCAAGGCAGAAAGCCCACCCTAAGCCTGGGCAAGTCCAAAGTATAGGACCCGCGGGGGTCTAGGTCCAAGAGCCCATAGGCAAACAGTATATACAGTGCCCGGACCAGGAAGCCGAAGGAAACGGCTGAACCCCTCCGGGGAGCAGACTAGGAAATGGGACAGAGGGCAACAGTGGCGGCAGAAGCCCTCCGGGGGACGGACAGAAGGTCTAGCTGGAGGCTGCCTGCTGCGCCTGAACCCCTCTGGGGGATGAACCGGAGGTCTGGCAGGTGGGACACCAACCGTAACAAGAACAGGGCAGTCAGCAGACCTTGGCGCCAGAACTTGAGCAGGAGCAGAAGCTGATCCCGGAGCTGAGGCAGTGACTGCCAACCTCGACGACGGAACTGGAGCAGGAACAGGAATTGAGGCGGAGGTTGACAACCTAGGGGCCTGTACCGTACAGACCGGAATCAGAGCAGGAGCCAGACAGGAACTTGAACCACAGCTAAGTCTGCCGACCTCGGCGCCGCAATCGGAAAGACAGGAACTGGAACCGGAGCTGAGGCTGTCAACCTCGGTGCCGGAGCCGGACAGACAGGAACTTGAAACGGAGCTAAGGTTGAGGCTGCCGACCTCGGCGCTGGAACCAGAGCAGGTGCTGAAGCTGAGGCGGTGACTGCTGACCTCGGCGCCGGAACCGGAAAGACAGGAACAGGACAAGTGGACGCTGACCTCGGCGCCACGACGGGAACTGAAAATGGGCCAGCAGTCACCGGCCTCGGTGCCGCGACAAGAACAGGGGGAGCAGTCACCGACCTCGGCGCTGCAACAGGAACAGGGACCGGGCGAGTGGCAGCTGGCCCCAGCGCCCGGACAGGACCTGTACGACCAGAGACAAGACAAACAGAGACAGGACAAACGGCAGCCGACCTCGGCGCTGGGACAGGAACAGAAACTGGGCGAGCCTGAGCAGGATCGCCAGAGGCTGTGTCCACTCTTCCAGGAAGCTTGACCGAGGTCATGTCGTCATCCTGGGTGAACCTCTCAGAACTGCTGGCGGTGTCAACTGACACTGAGAGCAGAACAGAGGTTGCGGTGCCGACCTGGGCGAACCCCTTCGTACCGTTGGCGGCGTCGACCTGGGCGAACCCCTCCAAACTGCTGATGGCATTTGACCGCACAGGAAGCAGAACAGGGATGATGGTGTCAATGCCGGGAGCTGGGGAAGGTCCGGCTGAGCCAGGGCAGGAGTGACAGTCTCCCCTCACTTCTATAATTGGCCACAGTCTCCAATAACTCCAGGGCACCAGGTAGGCTAACCAGCCAGGGCAGGGAGATGATCACTTGCCCTACCTCTTCGACCTTGGCCAAGCATGTCTCAGGGTCTGTGGCCTGCATACAGGAGTCCCAATGGTAGGTGAGCAATTCCATGACTACAGGGAGTAGTTTGCGTAGTTCAGAGGCTGATGCCTGATCATGAGGCGAGGGGGAATTGGTCGACCGAAAGGAAGGACCACGCTGCTTGGCAGCCCACGGTGGTGCTGCCGATGGGCCGACAGACACAGGAACAGACATAGGCACGGGAACGTATAAATAACATGGGGCGGCAACAGCAGAGGAGACATGGAGAGCAGGAGCCTGTGGTGGGTTCAGGGACTGAGGTTTGGTCTGTGGTTTGGCCCTACACCTACATCTGGTGCCCAGAGGCCGAGAAGGGATGGTGAAGCGGGAACCACTAAACCACTTGTCCTTAAACTCTAACTCAGAGTGGTACCCTGAAAACCGCATAAAGGCCTCTGTGACCAAACCATAGACCAAAAACCTTGACAGTCCAGACAGGGATCAGGCAGGATACAAACTTGTGACAAATGCAGACAGTACTAACACACATAAGACGAACCAGCAGAGAACGCTGGGGAGACCAGGGTATAAAAGGACAGGGGAACAGGTGAAACAAATCAGGACAAAATGAGAAAGGTAAAGACAGCAAACAGACTCACAGGAAGAGACACAGGAGGATCAATAAAATAAAATCAAAAACAGTAAATAAAGCTAGATACCTTAAACACGGGGACAGGACTGTGACAGGTTCTGCTGGAGGTTTTTCCTCTCCAGTAGTGCCTAGGGCTTGCTCAAAGGGGGATTGTTGGGTTTTCTCTGTACATCTTTATAGTCTTGATTTTATTCTGTAAAATGCCTTGAGATGACTTCGTTGTAAATTGGCGCCAATATAAATAAAGTTGAATTGAAATGAATTGAATTGAAATTGAATCTAATTAATTGCAAAACATGAATCTGTATATAGCACATAACATAAACATAACAAAAACACACAATTTGGTGGTCATATCATTAAACTTGTGCACTGTTTCAGCAGTGCCATAAATGTCATTGTCATTGTTTCTCAAGATACCTAATCTCAGGGTACACTACCACTAATATGATGTTAAGTACAGTGCAGCCAATACTTAGTAAATAAAATTGTATGTACTAAAAGAATCACACTACTAAACCACATTTCCACGTTATGCTTGTAATGTTTCCCACCAAGCCCATACCGATGTATACATCTCTATTGTTTCACACAACCCATGTTTTCATTTTGTTATTAGTTATCACTGTGCAGATCCAGTGAGGATGGAATGTCCCAGTCTAGTGTGACACACATGCAGTTACAGAGACCTCACTTTCTTTTTCATGTTGGACAGAGCTATGCCATCATCATCTAGTTAACAAACTGAAGTATAAAATAAAATAATGTCCATTAAAGTATTAATGTTGGCATACTGAAAATATACTTGCCCCTCCTCTGAATGATTTGATTAAACGGAAAACTGTCATTAGGATTCGCATCAGAGCCAGAGCTTTAAGAGACTGTGACGTACCATGTAGACGCACTACTTTTGGACAAACTGTGCTCTGTGTTTGTAAGAATATTTACAGAGAAAACATTAGTAATCGGTGAGCGTACATTAAATCTGCATATGCATCTGCATATTAAATCTCATATTGCATACATCTCATGCAAAATTTCACAAGACAAGACATGAAAGTAGAATAGGCACAGAAACTCAAATAATGCAGGAAAAAGGGGATGAAGGTAATATAAAAGAATGGTGAGGAAGGAAAGAATGTGCAGCAAGGCAATTCTTCATTCTATGAACTTCTATAAATCTTCATCCTTCTTTCTTCATATCCTCTCTCATTATGCACGCTTGTCCCTCCAGACCTCTCTCTGTGACACACACACACACACACACACACACACACACAGTAATAAAATGTAGCAGCTGTATAAAATGTCAGGCTGGCCTTTTCTCAGATATACGGTTTGAACCAATCCAAATGTTACCCTTTCTCCCCTTCACCAAGAAGAAAAGAAGAGGAGAAGGACGAAGATTATCTATGTGACTTGAGAGATGGTGCAAATGAGGAGCGGGAGCAGTGGGTACAGGACTTGAGGTAATAAAAGGCATAGCGACAGCAGCCCAGAGAGAAGGTTTGCAAGTACTGCAATCTGAGGTTAAGACAGGCAGACACGGACTTGAACAGAACATACTATGGGAAATTATCAATTATTTCTTAGGAAAGATGTCAAAAGTGACCACTGCACTACCAGCAGTAGTAAGAGATTTAGTAAGTGCCACTTTACAAATCTGTATATTTACATAAGCACCAGAGATGACCTGAGTAAATCCAGAGGACTGGAATTAGATCTTATGCAAGCATATTTAAAAGGCTGGTATAGGCTGATCAAAGTCGAGACTTTCCTAAAAAATATGACTATGTAGTTTGTTTGTAAGCAAGGGAATATAACCAACATGAATGTATTGCATATAGCGACTGTAGCAAGCATAACACGGTTACCTAGTATTTAGTCACAGAAAGTACTCACATAGAACATTGCAGAGAACCTTCCTATGGTAGACGGGAGTTGGAGTACAGTGTAAAACTACTCTTGGTCATGGAAATTGAGTCAGGTAAAGAACTTATGTAACACATAAGTGAATTTTACCCAGGCCTAGTAGTGTTTTTTAGTACCTAACCCTAACCCATTTGAACTGTTTAAATCCCACATTGTTTAGGATGAAATAATAGAAGGTAAAGTTGCTTACTTTTATTCATTCCACACAAAACATTTGGGGTTTTAGCATAATATACAAAGTTTCAGCTGTTTTTGATGCATTTTTCTGTTATACATATGGCTATGTCTATAGAATTGTCAAAATTTAGAGGAAGAGATTATCCCCTTTCACGAACAGAGGATTAAAAAATAGTGGAGGGACGGAATTTTGTTAAAGAAGCAGTTGAAAGCATGGTTTGGAAGTTCAAAGTTACGGGAACACACACACACACACATCTGGAGTGGCAGGAAATTAAAGTTATCAAAGGCTGCAACCAGATTTCTGCTGAGGCAGGTGGAGAAAATCACTAAGTGATGGGCAAAAAACCTGCACTAAGACTTTGTGCAATTTAAAACCTCAGTGCCTGTTACCACCATCAGGCACATTCTACATGCTTCCATGCTACAACTCTAAAACTTACACCACTGACCCGAGAGAACAAGAAAAGCTGGATTCATTATGCTTGAAATCATATGAAACAATACAATTTTGGGATTCTGTTTTGTGGAGCGATTAAACCAAATTCTAACTTTTCAGGCCAATGGATCAGTTGTATGTCTGAAGGGAACATCCTATCCACAGTGAAGCATGGTGGTGGCTCTGTGATGCTTTAGAGGTGCTTTGCTTCCTCTTGCTCTGAAAACCTGCAGTGCTGGATTTATTTAAGTCAGGACATCCTAGGAGAAGGCATCATGCTATCTGTGAAGCAGTTTAAACTTGAGTGTCAATGGGCCTTCCAACAATAAATTTGCATTTTATGTTGATTTTAGCAACATTAGTTGTGTTCAGCTATTTAAATTGTTCTTCTTTTATTTTTGTACATTTTCCCAAAACTAATTTTAATGTGGGTTGAATAATTTGTGATGCAACCGTACAGAGCCATTAGCTACAGCTGGTTAGCCCACCAGTTACACACACTCCCTATTGCTAATGTTAATAATAACTATGATTAAAGGGCAGCTGTAGCTCATTTAGTAAAGCTGTCATCCACAAAATGCAGGGTCAGATGAGCACCTTGCATGGCAGCGACTACCATTGGTGTGTGAGTGGGTGTGTGAATGGGTGGATGAGAAGCAACATTGTAAAGCGCTTAGGTTAAAAGCGCTATATGAGCGGACCATTTACCAGTTACCAATTAACAATGGAATTGATGACTGGATACCACAGGTCTATATCCACAGTTTGTGCCTCTCATGTCCCACTGAGGATAATGTTTCATATCATCAATCTGTCTTTACAAACAAACCAAAAAAAAGGTGTTTTAGCCAATTACAAACCAATATCCAATCTCCCCTCTACTTCTAAAATTCTTGAAAAAGTAGATCCAAAACAATTATGCCAACAACTGTACAGGAATAATTTGGTTGATGAATTTCTGCCAGGATTTAGAGTTTATCATAGTACAGAAACAGCACCAACTTCTCTTGGCTCCAGATAATTTACTGGAACATATAATCGGATTTAAAGAAACTGCACTAGATTGGTTTAATTCTTATTTATCTGATATATTCGATTTTTTTAATGTTAATGATAAATCTTCCATGCACACAAAAGTTAGTTATGGAGTTCCATAAGGCTCTATGTTAGGACCAATAGTATTTACTTAATAAATGTCTCCTTTAGGCAACGTTTTGGAAAAAAGCTATGTTAAACTGTATTACTTAAAGGTCATGTCCTGATCCCTCTCCCTACCCAACCAAACCACCAGTAACAGCAGCACCATCTGCACCTATATATATATCCAAAGATACCAGAAGAAACAAAAGCTATGACACCAGTAAAATTAAAGAGAACAGGGAACCCTGCGTTGACTGGAACAAAACGAGGTGTGGGGTCAGTCCTTAAACCATTTCCACCACACTCTCCACAAAACTCAGATAATTCAATAATGATGATGATAGCAGTCCCAAACCCTAGAGAAGAAGATAATGAACCAGTGATGTATGTTTATCATCCGTGGACTGCACAGATGCGCAGGCAGAGTCATTAAAGTATGATGATGAAGAGCTTACAAATACACTCAACAATATAATGTCCAGGGCAAGAGGCAGGTATCAGGCCAGAGCAGACTGGACAGAAATTACTCACTGTATCCAAAAAGAAGATGATACAGATGTATACTTTACCAGGCTGAAAGAATTGTTTAACATGCAGAGTAGCTTGCAGCCCTTAGATAATGCAGATAATGACAGCCCGTATGAGCAACAACTAAAAAATTTCTATGGTTCTCTACCCCGGATAAATAGTTTTATCACAAAGCACATGATTGATGACTGCACAATTGGCAAATCTGAGAGACTATGCCAGACATGCACAACATTTAAAAAGAAAAAGAAAAACAAAAAGTCATAAGTTTTTCTTAATGAAGGAGAAGCTATCTGCATCATAACAGACAGTTCGTATTATATATCATTAATCTATCTTTAGAAACAGGCTATGTATCACAGGCCTATAAGGTAGCTGTAATTAAACCCCTACTTAAAAAACCCTGTCATGACCCAGGTGTTTTAGCCAATTACAGACCAATATCTAATCTTCCCTTTATTTCTTAAATGCTTGAAAGGTAGTCGTAAAACAATTATGTGATCACCTTTATAGGAATAATTTGTATGAAGACTTTCAGTTTTTGAGCCTAGACTTAAGTAGAAAGTAGTAGTCTGCTTCTGGGAGGAACTGGGAGCTGGTTCCACAGGAGAGGAGCTTGATAGCTAAAGGCTCTACCTCTCATTCTACCTTTGGAAATTCTGGGAACCATGAGTAGGCCTGCATTCTGAGAGTGAAGTGGTCTACTGGGATGATATGGTGCTATGAGGTCTTCTATATATGATGGAGCCTGACCATTCAGATCTTTATATGTAAGAAGCAGGGTTTTAAATTCTGTTCTAGATTTTATGGGAAGCCAATCTCCATTGGCTTCCCATAAAATCTGAAAAAACTGAAGCTAGTGAAGCTGGATCCCTACAGACTCCTCTATCTAAACTTTATAGCCGATCCATGGAGAAGAAAACAACCCAGATTGTTAAGGATCCATCGTATCCCCTACATAGTTCCTTAACACTGCTGCCATCAGGAAGGCATTATAAAGTCCCATTGGCTCGTAAAATCATCCACAAGAAATCATTAATCACCAGTGCAATAACTATTCTAAATAGTAAAAAATAGACATTTTTATTATGTTGCTGCTGTTGTTGTTTTTAACTGTCAACTGTATTGGTTATTGTATGTAATACAGGTGATTTGTGGAGCCTGTCAAAGATGAATTTCTGTCACTGATTGGGACAGACAATAAAGTTAATCTTAAATCTTAAAGGTGAAATATGATCTCTATTGCTAATTCCAGTCAGCACTCTTCCTGCAACATTGTGGATTAATTGCAGGAATTTTGGGAGTTATTGGGGCATCCTGAAATTAAGGATTTACAGTAGTCCAACCTAGAAGTAACAAATGCATGAACTGTGAGGTAAAGGACAAATCCTGGTCAAAAATAACTCCAAGGTTCCTTGCAGTAGTTCTAGAGGACAGATTTATGCCCTCTAGAGTAACGATATGGTTGGACATCATATTTCTGAGATTTTTGGGCCTAAATAATACGACTTCAGTTTTGTCTGAGTTTAGAAGTAAAAAATTGTGGGACATCCAGGCCTTTATGTCTTGTAGGTATGCTTGAAGCCTAATTAACTGATTTTTTTCATCTGGTTACATAGATAAATATAGCTGAGTATCATCAGCATAGCCATGGAAATTTATGGAGTGTTTTCTAATAATGTTGCCTAAAGGAGACACATATAAAGTAAAAAGTATTGGTCCTAACACAGAGCTTTGTGGAACTCCATAGCTAACCTTTGTGTGCATGGAGGATTCATCATTAACATGAACAAATTGAAATCTATCAGACAGATAAGATTTAAACCAACCTAGTGCAGTTCCTGTAATTCCAATTTCATGTTCCAGTCTCTGTAATAAAATGCTGTGAACAATGGTATCAAATGCAGCACTAAGATCTAACAGAACAAGTATAGAGACGAGTACATTATCTGAGGCCATGAGAAGGTCGTTGGTGACTTTTACCAGTGCTGTTTCTGTACTATGATGAACTCTAAATCCTGACTTCTTCTTTGATAAAGCTTATACTTATTTAGAGTTATGCTGCTATAGGCTTAGACTGGGGGACCCTCTCCTCTTTTCCCCTCTCTCCTCTTCTCCCACCCCACAATTGTCACTACTGTATGACATGAATTCTGTCTGTTTTCTCCCATAGTTGTCTTTCTCCTTCTCTATCTCCCTCTCTCTGTCCCTTTCTGCAGGTGTCCCCGGGCTTTGAAGCTGTGTGTTTTGTGCACAGCTACTGGTCCTACCAACCTGCTCTTTTTTTTTTTTCAGAAATCTTACCTATTGGTACTACATCTACTCTAACCAAATCTGACAGCTTTCAAATCTTTATTGACAGTTCCTCTATCTCTCCCTCCCCCAGAGTTAAGAGTTTGGGTGCCATACTGGTTCACAGTCTTGGTCTTCTCCCCAAAAAAACCTTCAAGAACCCCAAGTTGTACAGAATTTGGTAGCACGCATCACAAGAACTCCATCAACTCCACTGGCTTCCTATCACATATCACATTCAGTACAAAATACTGTTTTTACTAATAAGGTAATTCATAGCCTCGCTCCTCCGTACCTTGCCGACCTCCTCCATATCACCATACCCCCCATACCCTTAGACCTTCATCATCCATCCGACTCACTGTCCCTTCTGCTTGCCTCACTACTATGGGGGGGCTTTTACCATTTGTGGCAAATGGTAAGGAAAAGAAGAACCACTAATGGTAAATGGTCTGCACTTATATAGTACTTTTCTACCTATTTGCACTCAAAGTGCTTTACACTGCTTCTTATTCACCTATTCATACTCACAATCACACACACATACACTGATGGGAGCTGCTATGCAGCTGGCCAACCCTCACCTGGAGTGTTTAGGGTCTTGCTGAAGGACACTTCGACATGTGACCATAGGAGCTGGGGATCGAATCAACAACTGCAAGATTGGTGGAGGACTGCTCTACCTTCCTGCGCCCGAGGTGTCAGGTGTATTTTGTGATAAAAGAGTATCAGCAAGAATAAAAGGAAAAGTGTTCAAGACGGCTTAAGTTGTGGTTCTCTTTGGGAGTGACAAGGATGGATAGGATCAGGAATGAGTACTTCAGAGGAACAGCTCATGTTAGATTATGACAGAGAAGAGATTGTGAATATATCGGTAGAAGGATGCTGAGGTTGAAGCTAACAGGCAGGAGGTCTAGAGGAAGACCAAAGAGAATGGATTTAGTGAGAGAGGACATAAAGTTAGTTGGTGTGAGAGAAAAGAATGCAGAGGATAAGGTTACATGGAGGCAGTAGATTTGCTTTGGTGACCCCTGAAAGGAAAAGAAGATACTCCTTTAAGTATCTCCTTTAAGCAACATTATTAGATTATTATTAGTAGAGCGGTTGTCCACCAATCTCACAGTTGATGATCCCCGGCTCCTCTGGGCACATGTAGAAGTGTCGTTGAGCAAGACACTGAACCCCAACTTAGTTGCTCCCGGTGAGTGTTGGCCAGCTGCATAGCAGCTCCCCCATCGGTGTGTGAGTGTGTGTGTGATTGTGAGTGTGAATGGGTGAATAGGAAGCAGTGTAAAGTGCTTTGAGTGCCAATAGATAGAAGAGTGCTATATAAGTGCAGAGCATTTAATTAACATTCAAGAGCCTGACTGGAAAAAAGAGCAAAAAGACAAAAGGTATCATAAGAAAACAAAGATGCAACATACACAGATGGTGTAGAGAAGGGAGCCTTTCCTCCTGTATTTACGCTTGGGAAATTTTAATTGCATGTCTGCAGTCACAGACCACAATTCTATTGTTTCTCTCAGCAGGATGAAAAACTCCAGCCACTGTCTAATGCAGAGGAGTCTTTCAGAGATTGAATGTTGGCATTTGTATTTTCAGTGTGAAGGACAATGTGCTTGAAGATGCCCTTTTAATAACATTACCTGTAGACTTTACCCTTTCTAGTTTATGTTGTATTCTTGATAGCTAACAGATGGGCTACTAGGCAGTGCCCATTGGGGTTGCAACCTACCCACCATGTGTGTGTGTCTGCTGGGTCCAGTGGTGTTTTAATACAGTTGATTTGTTTCTGTTGTAGAGCTTAAAACTAATGTTAAATATGCTCACTGTACCTATACTGTATTTCATACAAAATCAGTTAATTTTCAATTAACATATTGTATTTCTTTTATTATTTTTTTTTATTTTATTTATGAAATAAGCATTCATTCAGCCCATTTTAAAAAAGTAAAGTACTTGCTGTTGTTTGGTATACCAATTAGGTACCATAAACTTGGAAGTTCAGCAAGTTTATGAAGATGGAAAATTGAGGTTTTTCAGATGTGATTTCATTCTCCAAAGTGACCTGCAAGACAAAACCAATCTAGTATTAAATGGAAGGATAGTGTAATAGTGTAAACTTCCTGAGAAGAACTTCCAAAGACAAACAAACTGAAATCGAGTTACCTATTCCAACACTGGCCACTTTTCGAGTGACATTAGGCTATAAGGAATAACACTAGGAAAAAAAAACATTTGGAAATGCAGATGAAGATTAGACAAAAGTGCAGCTTTCAGCAAGTATAAAATCGCCGCCCTGCCTTTATTTTATTGAGTTAGTCTTATACTTTATCTTCAAATAAAGTATTAAAGTATATATAACTGTTCGGTGAAGCCTTCCACCACTCAGTTTTTAAATTTTGTTAAATAGGACTAATGCTTTTTCACATTTTGCAAAGTCTAAAGCCTAAGTAGTTTGTAACACTTCAGCAAATATGTGTGACTCATAAGATTGATGGTGACGAACACAGCTGAATCAGGTCATGTGACCAACCTCAGAAAAATGGTAAAATGAGTTTGTAGCGAAGTCTACCTACAGTGGACACCCACTCACCCACACATTAACAAACAACCACAAACAGGAAACACACAAAAAAACTTTTTGATACTTTTTTTAAGTTCAGCTTTTTTTTAGCTTTGCTTGGAAAATCCTTAGAGCACCAAAGCATTCACAGTAAATTTGTGTAACTAACTCGTACTTATTTTTTTGGAATTGCTTATTCTAGTTCTTTATATTAGTTTAAATTAGTCAATTGTTCCTAGGACAGGTCAAGACTGCCCAGACAGCAAATTTGGTGTGGACCATACCAGGCCAGACTCACCACTGTCTTGTAAGCAGGTAAGCGGGAACAGGGCCTCAACATGGCAATTATTGTGATATGGCTCAAATCAGGTTTGGAATGACAGCCTCAAGTAACTCTTATGAACCTGTCTTGATGTCATTAAAAAACACTTTTATATACAAATATATAGGCAACCTTTAGGCGACATTATTAGAAAAAATTATACTAACTAAAATAAATTTCCCTTGCTGATGTCATGGCAAAAATGACAATATCTGGTCTTAGGCACCTCAAGTGTAATTAGTAAAGAAGCTTCAACATCCAAGATTTCTTTTAGGGTTTTGTTAATCTTGCAAGAAAGAAGTCGACAGACTTTGAGTTCTCTATCCTATGCAGTTCTACACTTCATACATACTTGATACCCAGCTATATTGATCTATGGAACCAGATGAAAAAAAATCAGTTAATCAAGCTTCAAGCATGTCTACAAGACATAAACGCCTGGACTTCCCATAATTTTTCAGACAAAACTTAAGTCATAGCATTTGGGCAAAAAAAATCTCTGAAATATGATGTTTAACCATATCGTTACTCTAGTTTGCATAAATCTGGCCTCCAGTACTACTGCAAGGAACCTTGGAGTTATTTTTGACCAGGATTTGTCCTTTACCTCACATAAAAAACAAATATCTAAAAACAGTCTTCTTCTATTTACAGAACATTGCTATAAGTAGGACCATCCTGTCTCAAAGTGATGCCGAAAAACTAGTATGCATTTCTTCCTTCTAGGTTGGACTACTGTAATTCCCTACTTTCAGGATGCCCCAGTAACTCCCTAAAGAGCCTGCAATTAATCCAAAATGCTGCAGCAAGAGTGCTGACTGGAATTAGCAATACAGACCATATTTCACCTTCACTAGCTTCTCTCCATTGGCTTCCCATAAAATCTGGAACAGAATTTAAAAACCCTGCTTCTTACATATATGGCTCTGAACGGTCAGGCTCCATCATATATAGCTGACCTCATAGAGCATATCATCCCAGTAGACCACTTCAATCTCAGAATGCAGGCCTAATTGTGGTTCCCAGAATTTCCAAAGGTAGAAAGGGAGGCAGAACCTTTGGCTATCAAGCTCCTCTCTTGTGGAACCAGCTCCCAGTTCAGATTCGGGAAGCAGACACCCTCTCTATACTTTTAAGTCTAGGCTTAAAACCTTCCTCTTTAATAAAGCACATAGTTAGTTATAGTTACGCTGCTATAGGCTTAGACTGCTGGGGGACCCACCCCAACTGCACAGAGCTCCTTTCCTCGGCTTTTCCCTTTCTCCTCTCACCCCACAATTGTCACCACTGTATGACATTAACTATGTTTGTTTTCTCTAGTAGTTGTCTTTCACCCTCTCTATCTCACTCTATTTGTCCCTTTCTGCATGTGTCCTTGGCTTTGGAGCTGTGTGTTTTCCAGTGTGCAGCTACTGGTCCTACCAACCTGCCCGATGTTTTGTTGTTGCTTTTGTTGCTCTCTTCACTTTCCACTCACCCCGACCAGTCAAGGCAGATTGCCGCCCACCCTGAGCCTGGTTCTGCTGGAGGCTTCTTCCGTTAAAGGGAGTTGTTCCTCTCCACTGTTGCCTATGGCTTGCTCCAGGGGGAATTGTTGGGTTCTCTCTGTACATCTTTATAACCTTGACTTTATTCTGTAAAGTGCCTTGAGATGACTTTGTTGTGAATTGGCGCTAGATAAATAAAGTTGAATTGAATTATATAAATTATGAGTGTACATTACGATTTTTAACTAAAATAAAATCAAAACAACATTTAAAAAGTTCTGCAATGCATAAGGCTCTAATTTACAGTGAAAAAAAAACAATCTGTGAAACTTTAGCAGACAAAATAGCAACATTTTAAATATCCATATTGTAATCCTACAGCCCACATTTGATTTGGAATGATTGCCCAAAAAATCGCCCTGATTTGTTATTCAGGAACAGCACCACATCTGAACCTCAACCTGGAAATCACTAAGCTAAACAGAAGTTTTAACCAATTATTTCAAATTCCAACCAGATAGCACCCCTAACTAATTACCTTAACTTTTTCTTGGTGACATGAGCATGTCTCCTTGTTTAAATAGACACTTTTTGATACAGTAGTTTATATACACACAACAATCCCCTATTCCAAAAAAGTTGCGAAGATGTGAAAAGGTAAATAAAGACAGAATCCAATGATTATTAAGTTTCATCAACTCATATTTTATTCAAAATAGAACATATCAGATTCTAAAACCTTTTATCATTCCATGTAAAATATTAGCTCATTTTGAATTTGATGGCAGCAACACATCTCAGGTGCAACAAAAGGCCGGACAAGTAATTGCTGGAAATCAAAAACAAATGGAGGAGCATTTCACAACTAATTAGGTTAAATGGCAACAGGTCAGTAACATGACTTGGTAAAAAAGGAGCATTTCAGAGAGGCAAAGACTCACGAATATAAAGATGGGCAGAGGTTCACCAATCTGAGACAAAGCCACTAAAAACGTGGAAGAATTTCAGAAAAATGTTCCTCAACATGAAATTGCGAAGACTTTGAAGATTCCACCACCTACAGTCTATATTATCATCAAAAGACTCAGAGAATCCGGAGGAATCTGTGTGGAAGGTAGAAGACCGAAGGTCAAAACTGAATGCACATGATCTTTGGGCCCTCAGGCAGCACAGCATTAAAAACAATTATGATTCTCTACTGGACATCACTTCATGGCCTTTAGGAACACTTCCAAAAATCACTGTCTGTGAACACAATTTGCCATGCAATCCACAAATGTAATTTAAAGCTGTATCATGCAAAGAATAAGCAATATGTGAGAACAATCCAGAAACGCCACTGTATTCTCTGGGCCACGGATCATTTAAAATGGTCTGAGGCAAAAAGGAAACTATTCTTCTAGGAAATCATGGACACCATATCCTGCGGACTAAAGAGGAGAGGGACCATCCAGCTTGTTATCAACGGAGAGTTCAAAAGCCTGCATCTCTGATGGTATTGGGGTGCATTAGTGCCTTATTATCGCATGGGCGGCTTACACATCTGGAAAGGCACTATGAATGTTGAAAGTATATAGACATATGCTCTAAAAGACAATTTCTCTTTAAGGGAAGGCCTTGCATATTTCAGCAAGACAATGCCAGATACCTCATTCATCACAACAGCATGGCTTTGCAGGAGAAGAGTGTGTGTGCTGAACTGGTCTGTCAGCAGTTCAGACCTTTCACCAATGGAAAACATTTGCCAACAAAGGCCCAGGTCTGTTGAGCAGCTAGAATCCTGCATCAGACAAGAATGGGACAACATTCTTCTTCTGAAATCCAGCATCTGGTCTCCTCATTTCCCAGGTGTTTAGAGACTGTTGTTAAAAGAAGAGGGGATGCTACACAACGGTAGACATCAATTTATTTCAACTTTTTTAAGATGTGTTGCTGCCATCAAATACAAAATGAGCTAATATTTTCCATGAAATGGTAAACTGTCTCAGTTTCAACATCTGATATGTTTAAGTTCTATTGTGATAAAATATGGGTTGATGCGATGTGCAAATCATTGCATTCTGTACTTAGTTACGTATTACACATTTTCCCAACTTTTTTGTAATCACATCATACAATGACTGTACATTTTCAGAATAAAGTTATCCACAGCTATAACAGTTGTCACTTTTCAAGCAATTCTGCAAAGAACAGTACAAGGCCATATTCTACTAAAACAGCCTTTTCAAAACCGGTGAGCAATTCAGAGTTTTGAAACGTTCAGCTATAGCTATTATGAGATGTCAGCAGTCTAAGGTAATGAAATATTTATCTTTGTAAGTAATTTTAAGAAATCAACACTGTTTGTGGCACAGACTGTGTTCATTTCAACACAGGATTTATTAAAAAAAAAAAAAGATTTACTTTAGAAGATGTCTGTGCTTATAGTTTGGGGCACGCCAATAAACCTTAATATGATTGACTTTAGATACATGTCAGTGACAAAAAAATACAAATCAGTCAATGCACTACTTATGAATGTCATTTTTACGCAATATGACTGTCAGTTATGATCACAATTATTGGGAGAAATTTTAAGTCAGGTATCAGGTACCTCAATAATAAACCTGTGAATACAATTGTATGCAAGCTGTGGAGGAGCTCTGTCAGGATTGGAAAAGTATATCATGATGTCATAAAGCCTTTATAGCTAATGTTGCTGATCCTTCCAGATTTATTTTTCAGCAACAGAAAGAACAAGCAAACAAACTATAACAGGTTTGACCATTCTAAATTTGTATTTATCCATTATTACAAATCTAATAAATAAAAGATAAAGAAATTTCAGAGATTTTTCAGTTATCTGCTACAAATATAGACTGATATATACCAATATAAGGAGGACCTTATTTTAGGTCAATTTCAGTATTTTTAAATTATAAGGCTATCATGAAAATTTTTGTCTCACGGTCAAAGAAGTGTAATATATGATGTGTATTTACAAAAACATTAGTTGATTAAAAACAACTTATTTTACATACGAACAGCTATAATAATCAATCAATCCAGAATCAAATGCAACGTTGTGTCATAAATTTCAAATTGTTATCACATCAAACTGAGAGGGTACTAATAGCCAGAAACAAAGCCAGTATAATGCATTTAGGGATCAGGCCAATTGCCCAAACACAGCAACTGGGAATGACAAACAGTTTGCACAGCCTACAGTACAGTGTTGCCAGTATATGTGGGTTCTTTATGGTGCAAAACGGTGCTCCCAGTTGTCAGCCCCAGGCTCCCTTGCTCTTCCAAGTACCATAACAACCTCCTTGTACTTCCTGTGAATACAGAGGAAACCAGCCTCCAGGCAGTACAATGTGAATGATGGTAGATGGGAGATAGAGTTGGCTCCTTACTACAGCACATTCTCTCCAGATCAATGGGCATGTCTCTGCAACACACACACACACACACACACACTGTAGAGTGCCATTAAGATTTTAATGCATCATAAGGGCATCAAACACAAGGCCTGGCTGCCTGTTGAAAAGCTCCCTCCTAACTGTCTTTGTTCTTTAGTGGAAATCTCTTAATTATATCTGTGCAAAAAAAAAAAGAAAAAGAAAAAGATCACTTTAAAAATAATTTTGTACATTTCAAAAGACATCCTTATTCTAAAACTAATCGAGACTTCTGTCTCCTAACTTCTTTGAGTTCAGAGGACATCCATTTTCTAAGACTGCTGTGATGATCTTTCACTCACCATGCCTCTCCCCCATTACTCTCAGCCAGCTACTGTTACAGCTCCCCTGTATCCTCTTCATGCTGGTGCTGCCAGGAGAGTGCGTCAGGCTTGATGTTCTTGGAGCCAAGCCAGTAGGACAGAGAGAAGCGGAACCTGTCAAAAAACAGAGCCCACCTAGCCTGGCGAGAGTAAATTCTTTTAGCATTTCTGATACATTCGACAATCTTGTGGTCAGTCCAAACAAGGAACTGTTGTTCAGCCCTTCAAGCCAGTGACGCCACTCCTTCAGAGCCAGTTTGACTGTTAAGAGTTCCCTGTTCCCTATGTCGTAATTACTCTCCGCAGGAGTGAGCTTGCGGGAGAATGTACCTTGTTATAAGACGCCCTCTGAAATAACACCGCCCCCAACCCAGAATCTAACGCATCTTAGTCAATCTTAGCCTATGCAACGGTACAGCCATGCCACTGTAGCCCCTAATGAAGTGCAGGTAGAAATTGGAGAAGCCAAGGAACAGCTGGAGCTGCTTGCTTCCTGCAGGGACCAGACATTCGAGGACTGCCCTGATCCATCCCGACGGCCCCAGGAAAGACAACAAAGCCAAAAATGTGGTTTGGGTGATATGGAACTCACACTTCTCAGCTTTGACATAAGCTGGTTCTCCAGGAGTCGCTGCAGAACAGCTCTGACGTCCTGCACATGGCTCACCGGGTCTGGGGAGAAAATAAGAATATTGTCCAGGTAGACAAAAACAAAGCGATAGATCATGTCCTTGAGTACATCATTATTCAGGTTTTGGAAGACACAATTGGTGAAGCCAAAAGGCATCATTAAATTTTCAAAGTGCCAAAGTATGAGGGTTGAATGCAGTCTTCCACTCGTCTCCTGTGTAATGTGCACCAGGTGGTAGGCACTGCAGAGATTGAGCTTAGTGAAAATATTAGCCCCCATTTACAGTGACAGTGGTTTAATAATTAGAGGGAGGGAGTCCTCTGTCCTTTTTACCCACAAAGAAGAAGCCAGCACTAGCAGCGGAGGACGGGCGGATGATGCCTGCCTCAAGCCCCTCCCCAGATACCGCTCCATTGCCTCTTGGTCTGGCTTCATGAGAGAGACGGAGAAGGAGAAAGACAACTACGGGAGAAAACCCACGGAGTTAATGTCAAGCAGTGGTGACAATAGTGGGGTGAGAGGACAAGAGGAGGAAAGGAGCTCAATGCATGGGGGGATGGGTCCCCCAACAGTCTAAGCCTATAGCAGCATAACTATAATTAACTATAGGCTTTATCAAAGCGGAAGGTTTTAAGCCTAGACTTAAAAGTAGAGAGGGTATCTGTAGCCCAAATCTGAACTGGGAGCTGGTTTCACAGGAGCTTGATAGCTAAAGGCTCTGCCTCCCATTCTACACTTGGAAATTCTGGGAACCACAAGTAGGCCTGCATTCTGAGATCGAAGTGGTCTCATGATGATGCATGAATGATATGCACTATGAGGTCAGCTATATATGATGGAGCCTGACAGAGCTTTATATGTAAGAAGCAGGGTTTTAAATTCTATTCTAGATTTTATAAGAAGCCAATGGAGAGAAGCTAGTGAAGGTGAAATATCTTGCTAATTCCAGTCAGCACTCTTGCTGCAGCATTTTGGATTAATCGCAGGCTTTTGAGGAAGTTACTGGGGCTATAGCAGAATGAAAGTAGGGAATTGCAGTAGTCCAACCTAGAAGTAACAAATGCATGGAATAGTTTTTTGGCATCACTTTGAGACAGGATGGTCCTAATTATGTCAATGTTCTGTAGGTGGAAGAAGGATGTTCTAGAGATTTGTTTATGTGAGGTTGAATTTTCGGATTTTCCATCTGATTTAGTGCTTAGTACAGATAAAATCATTATAGTGGGTGACTATAACATTAGTGTAGATGCTGACACTAACTGCCTTAGCATTGCATTTAATTCATTATTATAAGACTAGGTTTAAAGTGTGGGTTTAAAGTGTGACTAAAACAGTGGGTGGGTCTATTTACATTTTACCAATTGAAACTATTAATGAACTAAATGTAGCATTGAGGCAGTTACTGTCAGAATTTACATGAATGTTAAAGTCACCCACTATAATGACTTTATCTGTACTAAGCACTAAATAAGATAGAAAATCTGAAAAAAGTTTTCAAAAACTCTGAATAAGTGACTGGAGGACGATACATGATAACAAATAATAGTGGTTTTTGAGTTTTCCAGTTTGGGTGCGATAGGCTAATAGTTATAACTATGTTTAGGTCTAGGGTTTATTGGTAAACTAGAGTGGAAGATTTCTGCTATTCCTCCACCTCGGCCTGTGCTTCTAGGAAAATGATATTTGATATTTTCATACATGATATTTTCTGAGGAGTAGTCTTTTAATAGGTTATCACGATGAACTCCTCTTATGGCGTTTTTGGTTTATGTAATTTAGTTGGTTGGGGAACAGACACAGTCTCTATAGGTATTTGGGATTTGTGTGGGGGGGGTGACGACTGTAAGGATACTGCAGAGAGGCGTGTAGGACTGGATCAAGCTGCACCATCTAAAGTAGGATGGATGCCATCTCTCCTTATCAGCCTAGGTTTTCCCCAAAAATGTTTCCAATTGTCTATGTAGCCCACATCTTTTGCTGGACACCACCTAGACAGCCAGCGGTTGAATGATGACATGTGGCTGTACATTCTACTGAAGCATCATCTGTTCTGTGTGGTGCAGTTGTCATGGGAGTTGTCAGTCGTCTTCTTTCCCTATATTCTACTTCATTTTTCTTTCTTCACATATTTGACATTATGTAAGTTACACATCTGTATGTTTGTTTTGACACTCTCTTTTTAGCCTTCAGTTTCTTTTATTTATCAATTTAACAATTTTTCCTCTAATTTTGTTAGCTTATTTTTTTATTACAGCAACCTCCTTTGAGGAAAGCCAGAATCCTCAATCAAACTTTTGAAACATTTAAGACTTTCAGAATCTCAACATTTGGAGTACATCTGTTTTCTCTGCTATCTGTTTGCCCTCTTTTTTCTCCATTCTCTCACCATCACTCAATTCCTATGGCTTAGTTTGAGTGTGCGCACTTCCTGCCACACTTCCAGTAAGGCAATCCCAAAACTCTTAATTTGAAACTCTCTACTTTTGGACTCCTAACGAACGAACGAACAGCGACTCTTCTCTGTGAACTGCTCTGCCCTGTAATAACCTGTGACTGGGTCTTAAGAATGACAAACAGAAGACAAAGAGAGACAAAGAATTCACTTGGTGCCTTTTTCACCTAATAATAGTCACCATATTTGGTTTCCATAATCTCAACAATCGGACCCAAGCCAAGCCCCCCGAATCCAAGCCCCCTTACTTCCATTTTTTCCCATGGAAGTCTGTGCACGGCCTTCAACACAGACGCCTCTACAAGAGTGATGGTCTGTTTTTTTAAAGCTCTCAATACACTAGCTTTATTTGTTGGCCCCTTAGTCCAACTTGGCTGTTGAGCTTTATACTCCCCAACTAACTAGGAGTTGCTGAGTAATTAATCTTAGTTGTCAACGTTCTTTGTCGTCTCCAATTGACTAAGAGTTGCTAAGGAATTACATCTATCTCTCAATGTCCTTTACACTGTCCAATTGAGTAAAAGTCGCCCGAATATTCAGATTAATTCAACAAAGAATGGCAAATTGAGCTCAACAAATTAATTTAGGAACTTGTTTTATGACTCACCCGGTATCCATGTTGACCAGTATTAACTTTTAACTCATGAATCTGGCAGCAGTGACTGTAGAAGCCGCTGTGTTAATTTCTCCTTGTCTATACTGATTCTTTCAGCGGAGGTTGATACTGGAATTATTTTTCTTTTCCAGGTTGCATGCAAACCACTGTTCACTCCGGTGAGCACTCACAGATCCTGCCGGCAACACCAAATTGTCATGGCAAAGGTGCCAATATCTGGTCTTAGACACCTCAAGTGTAATCAATAAAGAAGCTTCAACATCCAGGATGTCTTTTAGGATTTTATTATCTTGCAAGAGAGAACATTGAGAGAGTTTCAAGTCTCCATCCTATGCAGTTCTAAACTTCAAACATCACCCATTAGTTTTATAACCTCCTGTAGCTGGGCAGAACATTCTCCACCTTCAAGCTACTGCTCTCAGCCCTTTTCTCCTTTTATGCTAACTTTTTCCTTTTCAATACTTTGATAAGCACCTGTGAGCATGGAATAACTCTAGCTCACTACAGTGTGGGATGGTCTGCTGTTATACAATAACTGACCTTGGAGCAGTTCTCTAAACAATTCAAGAAAAAACATGTAAATGAGACGAAATTTGAACATTTTTAAAAAACCTTTAAAAGTTCACTGAGTAGAAGTTGTCATTACCAGTATGAGATTCTGAAAATGATGCAGCATGTGGTGGTTTTATTAGAGAAGATGGCTCACTCTATTTTGAGAGTTTTTGGGACGTCACAGACAACTACAGTTGTGGCAGCATAGAATTGGCTGACAGACAGTTTTTAGTTGGTTTTCAGCTAGTTCCCACCCAGCTCTCAGCCACCTCCTTCACCTGTTGCCTGAAAACATAGTGTGTACATTCCAAAGTAACTGCCTTTATTTTAGCCTCATTCATGCAATTTCAGGGCACCAGCAGAAGGTGGTGCTTTGCTCACAAAAACACAGTTACACATAAACCAGTAATTGAGCTGTAGGTGTAACTACTGTAGACACAGCACATTTTAGAGTTATTTTTTGTTTAGGCAAGATTATCATAATTTTTGGAACTTTAATAATGTCACCACCCACCATAGTTTAACAGCACAAACCCTTGAAATACGTATCTTGAATTTATGTAATCTACTGTATTTATTAGTTACACACAAACAACTTTAAATTCTGAGGCAGCAGTGCAGGCTGTTGATAAAGTGTGTAAAAATGTAAAAAAAAAAAATGTAACCGCTTTAGTTGTGCATCTAGCACAAGTAGCTCAAGAGCATTTAGGAATACAGCTCTTACTGTGTGACTGCAGTCAAATTTTTATTCTGAGTTAATTTAGCAGCATAATGCACTGGAGTGGCTTCCAAGCTGGCACATACATACAAACATAGTAACGCAAACAAAAATAAGTAGTCCTGATATGAAATCTACATTATTATTATGTTAGCGTTAGGGTTAAGTTTGCTAGTTTTTCTGGCATGAGAGGTTCAGTATGTTGTCTTTCTTCCAGTCTTATTGCTACTTAGGTATAGTTAAGGGCCTTACTTATACCTTGGCTGGTTGTGGCGCAGGTGGAAGAGCAGTCGTTGTTAGTTTAATCCCCGACTCCTCTTTTCACATGTCAAAGTGTCCTTAAGACACTGAACCCCCAGCTTAGTTATGATTGTAAGTGAGAAACAGTCGTTTGAAAAATGCTACATGAGTGCATATCATTTATCTGGACTAACCTTTGATGCACACAACTCTTTCTACTGGTTGACTCCACTGTCTCATCACACATTTCTGCCTGTCTCTCTGACAGCTCTGCTTGGATAACAAAAAGACATCTTCAACTCAGCCTCTCTAAGACAGACATTCTAGTCCTACGATCTGTAGTGATCCTATGTTCATATTGTAATATTTAATCATTAATGTAAATAGTTTTAAATAAATACTAATAATGTAAAAAGTTATTAATTCTTTCTTTCATTGCTCTCACATGACAAAGGTTTGTTCTTGTAACAGGGTTTTTGTTATGTAAGATAATCAGTTCCTTCTTATGTAACATAATCAGTAAAGGTGTTAAAAAATTAACACCTTTACATTTTCTCAACAATTTTGTTCCCACTAAGCTTAAGACTCTCTCCTCCCTGGGTTACTCCCACCTTTCAATTCAACTTTATTTATATAGCGCCAATTCACAACAAAGTCATCTCAGGGCACTTTACAGAATAAAGTCAAGATTATAAAGATATATAAAGAGAACCCAACAATTCCCCCTGGAGCAAGCCATAGGCAACAGTGGAGAGGAAAAACTCCCTTTAACGGAAGAAACCTCCAGCAGAACCAGGCTCAGGGTGGACGGCCATCTGCCTCGACCGGTTGGGGTGAGTGAAAAGGGGAGAGAGAAAAGAACAGAGCAACAAAAGCAACAACAAAACATCGGGCAGATTGGTAGGATCAGTAGCTTCACGCTGGAAGACACACAGCTTCAAAGCCGGGGGACACCTGCAGAAAGGGACAGAGAGAGGGGGACATAGGAGGACAAAGACAACTACGGGAGAGAACACACAGAGTTAATGACATACAGTGGTGACAATTGCTGGATGAGAGGAGAGGAGAGATGGTCAAGAGGAGGAAAGGAGCTCAGTGCATTGGGGGGTGGGTCCCCCAGCAGTCTAAGCCTATGGCAGCATAACTATAACTAACTATATGCTTTATTAAAAAGGAAGGTTTTAAGCCTAGACTTAAAAGTAGAGAGGGTGTCTGCTTCCCGAATCTGAACTGGGAGCTGGTTCCACAAGAGAGGAGCTTGATAGCTAAAGGCTGTACCTCCCATTCTACTTTTGGAAATTCTGGGAACCACAAGTAGGCCTGCATTCTGAGAGCGAAGTGGTCTACTGGGTGCTATGAGGTTTTCTAAATATGATGGAGCCTGACCATTCAGAGCTTTATATGTAAGAAGCAGGGTTTTAAATTCTATTCTAGATTTAATGGGAAGCCAATGGAGAGAAGCTAGTGAAGGTGAAATATGATCTCTCTTGCTAGTTCCAGTCAGCACTCTTGCTGCAGCATTTTGGATTAATTGCAGGCTCTTTAGGGAGTTACTGGGGCATCCTGAAAGTAGGGAATTACAGTAGTCCAACCTAGAGGTAACAAATGCATGGACCAGTTTTTCGGCATCACTTTGAGACAGGATGCTCCTAATTTTGGCAATGTTCCGTAGGTGGAAGAAGGCTGTTCTAGAGATTTGTTTTATATGTGAGTTAAAGGATAGATCCTGATCAAAAATAACTCCAAGGTTCCTTGCAGTAGTACTGGAGGCCAGACTTATGCCATCTAGTGTAACAATATGGTTGGACATCATATCTCTGAGATTTTTGGGCCCAAATACTATGACTTCAGTTTTGTCTGAGTTTAAAAGTAAAAAATTGTGGGACATCCAGGCCTTTATGTCTTGTAGGCATGCTTGAAGCTTTATTAACTGATTATTTTCATCTGGTTCCATAGATAAATATAGCTGGGTATCATCAGCATAACAGTGGAAATGGAGTGTTTTCTAATAATGTTGCCTAAAGGAGACATATATAAAGTAAAAAGTATTGGTCCTAACACAGAGCCTTGTGGAACTCCATAGCTAACCTTTGTGTACATGGAGGATTCATCATTAACATGAACAAATTGAAATCTATCAGATAGATAAGATTTAAACCAACCTAGTGCAGTTCCTGTAATTCCAATTTCATGTTCCAGTCTCTGTAATAAAATGTTATGATCAATGGTATCAAATGCAGCACTAAGATCTAACAGAACAAGTATAGAGATGAGTCCAGTAACTGAGGCCATGAGAAGATCGTTGGTGACTTTTACCAGTGCTGTTTCTGTACTATGATAAACTCTAAATCCTGACTGAAAGTCTTCATACAAATTATTCCTATGAAGGTGATCACATAATTGTTTTGCGACTACTTTTTCAATTATTTTAGAAATAAAGGGGAGATTAGATACCTTATCCTCTCCTCTACCTTCTTCAGGAACTCTAAAATGGCCTCACACCTCTACTATTTCTGGGGCACTGGCTCACTCTCTGGGTCTTTGGTACAGTCCTTCCCTGGCTTCAATGGCACTGAGTCAGGGGAGGCTGAGGTTGAAGCAGATACAGACAGATACAGGCAGAGTTTTCCTACAAGCTGAGGCAATGAGGCATAGAGGCTGTATAGATGGCCTACCAGTTAGTGACTCATCCATGAGGGAGAAGCACTTTCAGGTCCCAACATTATGCTCTGCTGATTCAGTCCTACAGCCTCTTGGTGGCTTCCTATGCTCCTGCACACATCTCAAATATTTAGCTCTAAACACCCTTTAAAATTAAATTTAAAATAACTATTGTTTTGGTATGAATTTCAAGGAATAGCAAATCTGACAATTTAACAATAAGAATGAGTCACTGCGCCGAATGAAGGAGTTTAAGTATCTTGGGGTATTGTTTATGAGTAAGGGTAAAATGTATTGTGAGATGGACAGCAATGAGGACAATGTACTGAACCCTAGTGGTGAAGTGAAAGCTAAGCTGCAAGGCTCTCAATTTACCAGTCAGTCTATGTTCCAACCGTCACCTATATATAAGATCACAAATAAAAGTGGCTAATCCTACCTCTGTAGGGAGGGTACCTCCTATTGCAAAATAATTTTATTTTAAATGTACTTCAATTGAGTACATAAAGAATACTGAAAACATTATAAATACACTTGTAGTATATTTTTAATACATACACAATATAAAAATACTTTTTAATTGGGGTAGTTGAGTAAGTTTTGTGTCACCCTGATGATGTTTTAGCTGTATTTTTTTCCTGAAAGTTGTCTCAGTTTTAGGATTAAGGTCATCAACTTCAAGGTAAGTTACTGTTCACATCCAAAGACCCTTGGGATGCCTGTGTGAGGACCACCAGGCCACACCCAAGCAAAATACTAATTGAAGCAGTAGTGGGGCTTTTAGGAGAGCTTATAATTGTCTGATTGCAGGGTAAAGTGGTAAAAATATTCTCAATATTATAATGAACTAATTTGTTTAGTGGGCCTTTTATGACTCTTTGTTTATGTTAGTTAAGTAGCTAGTAGTACCCCACCCAGGAACACTGGGACTACCTGCCATACCTCTTACAACCCTACTTAAAATTTATGCACTGCCCATAATATAAGCATTTGTTCACCTTAAATAGGCCATAAGGTCATTTTTATTAAAAATCCACAAACATTGAATCAATGGCGTGCAGGCTTAAGGTCACTGGGTTTTGGTGGACCCCTCATATATGTTCAAACCTCATGGCTTAACCAATGAAATAAATTAAAAAATGTATTTTTTTAAAATAAAATAAAAAATGTATCTACTTTTTAATCTAAAAATAAAGTACATATTATGCAAATTGTTTTCTGATATAAATGCATCCATTTTTTTCAAACGATGATTAGCTTACAAATTAAATTCTAATGTATTGACATTTAATTTAAATATTAATAATTTCAACAATACTAAATAAAACCTGCTATACTGTGTGCAGAAAGCTATAACATTTTGTTTATATTAAATTGCCAGGAGTGTTAGTTCATCTTAACAAGATGCCACTCAAAGGATGGGCAGGACATCTGCAAACAATACCAGAGTAACATAACAATATTATTTTTCAAAATGGTCATTGCAAATATATGAGTTCTTTGGATATTTTCATATATTTTGGTTGGCCATATCAGATTGGGGTTATATTGGTTAAAGTAGCACAGGGGTGGAGTTGTTAGCACTGTCATTATCCCTTTAAAGATGGATGGGTGGTTAAAACTAGTATTGCCTAACTTAGCCTTGTCTTTTTCCTCAAAGAAAAAAATGTCAGTTTTAGGATTTAAATTATTTTAAAAAATTCAAATGTCTAAAATTTATATTTTTATCAAATTTTATGTGAATTTTATCAAATATGCTAAATAATTAAAAAGTTTTGACAGTATTTTTAATCATTCATTCTTGGAATGATTGCTTGTTTCTTTAATTAATTGTATTCTCACATATCATACTAACGTTTTAAAAAGTTACAGTGACATAGCAGAGATACCATTAGATAAAAGTACCAAAAATGTCAAAAGACATTGAACAAATGTTACAAAACTCCACAAAATGTGTTGCGTTCTCTGAACATTTTCAACATTAATGCTGTTACAATGTCACAAATGAAACATACCATTGGAAAAATACCATTAAAAACACCTAAAACTCACTTACTTTATTTCAAATTACATAAAATACAATGCACTATTGGTAAGCCACTGAATGCAAGCACTAACACAGACAAGTGAAGGTGGATGGTGGTTTTCTGGGCTTAATGCCTGAATACAAAGCATTTGCATCAGGTCACCGACAGCACTGGTCAACAACTGAGCATAGTCAGTGTGAAAGGGGGTTGAAAAGAGGCATGTATTTGAATAAACACTCCGTCCTGCAGTCATGCAAAAAGGAAACACAAATATCGCTGATGCCCAACACATGACACATGGCAACATGCAAGGATACTGTATATGGGAAGATGAGCTCTGGCAGGTATAATGTTGTATGGGGCAACCACTTGGCTTTTTATTTGTCAGCATTAAGGTCAAGTTAAAACTGTTCTGTGCTTACATAGAAAGTAAAAGTAAACAAGTGAAACTGGCATTTCACTGACTTAAACAAGTACCTGGATTGGCCACAATATGTTCTACTTGGCATATCTTTTGTATGTTGAGCCACAACCAGAGTAACTTTACCTTGGCGTAAACAAATACCTGTTTTAAATGTTTGAATAGGGAGGAGAACAAAACAGGCAAGGTGTGTTGTAGTTGTTACTGTTGTTTAGGAGCTTCATCTTCTTTTTCTTTCAGTTTTGATCCTAATGCTGCTTGTATAATTTAACCATGTGGTTATAAAACAAAAATACACACAAACATTAGTTACTGAATGAGAGCTCACTTCCATCTCCACTATCAAACTGGCTGTTCCATTTGGTTATGGAGTGCTAGCTTCATCATCTGAATTTTCATTTGAACCGTAAAGGAAAAAAAGATGTAGAAACAAAGTGCCCAAACACCAGGACATCACTGTTTCATCACTGCCTTTCAGATGCTGAGGGAAACCGAGTCTAATCTTGAGGAGCTGGTTCTGCTATGTTGTTACTAGGTTTAAAATGTACATTTACGAGTTTTATTTTCTTGCAAGAGAGAAGTGCACCAACAGACTCAAGTCTCTGTCCAGTGCAAGTCTTAAAATGTCAAACATAACATTACATACTCTCTACCCCCCCAGATTTCTCCTTTTATGGTAACTTTTAGAACATATGCCAAGCACATAGGAACTTAGTCCAACCTGGAGATGACTGCGTGTGGGCAGTCAACCATATAGCTGAGCTTGTGCCCCTCTACAGGCACAGGTGCCTCAGGTCAAACATATATCAAACCAAGTGTCACAACATCCCCATAAAACATCCTGCACAAGGACAATGAGCACATTGTACAACTAGACTAAACATAAGCATTAAAAGTATACACACTTGATTTTCCATCACATAAAAACTGTAAGGCAAGTTTAGAAGGAAAAAAGCAGCTCACAGTCTTGGTTATGGTGAATTTAATTAGCAAAACAGAGCAGAACAGAACTACACTTGAGTGGGCCAAATCAGATTTGCCACCGCTGTGTGGGTTGTTCAGCCTTTTAAACATTTAGCTCAGCAGCTGGGTTACACATGAGTCAATGCGAATCAACCTTCATACAATGTGGTCAGGAGTCTAATTAGCAAGTTCTTGTCACTTTGTCCTACCTCAAAGACAAAACACCAATCATAGGTAGAGCAACGTAATATCTGTATGGCAATGCAATGACGAATGTACAGAACTGTGGATTAGAAAAAACAACCACTTCACAAACATAAGCACAACATGAAGCGTTTTGAAACGCTGAGCTACAAACAATTCCATTTGCGACTGAAGAGCACCTTGCTAGAACCATGGCCTGAATGGCAGAGAATATTAACAAACATATAGAAAGAATGATGTGCCTTCCAAATCCTTCCAGTCACACATAGGCAGAGTCATGCTAGCTGCTCTTTTTCCAGAGCCTACTGTTTCTTGTTGCAATTATACAGGCCATGAAGCTATGGCAGAAATCCAGATTCCACATCATTATGCATATTCTGACAAAGCGAAATACAATTAAAACAAGTGTAAACACACCAACTAGCCTCAAATTTCCACTGATATGCTAATAGTGTGTTATTAGTTTTAATGTATGATGCAGAAATGCTGGGGACAATTAATCACATTCTTCCCACGATCAACCTTTCCCGAAAAAGACATACATTAAAATAAAATCAAAAAATCTGAGATACTTTCTGCAGACCTACAACACTGACCATGCATTTGTTTCTTTGTGCATTTTTTGCTGCGAGGGAAGTTAGCAATACACAAAGTGTTCCTTTCCTCCACACTAACCACATGGGTCAAATGGATGTAATAAATCATAACTAGAAGGAATGAATTGGGTGTTGTTGTTTTTTTACTGGGCTTTTGTGTGGTTTATTTAGGTGTATAAAGTGGAGATAAGGAAACTATCAGTCACCCTTTCACTCCTGCACAGCTCAATTTGTTGAAAAGGAAAGAGAAAAATAAGTATCAGGAGAGAGAGTGTGCTCATCTGTCCTTTTATTTTGTCTCCTTTCTTCACTGCCTTTCCTCTCACTCAAAGGTATCTACAAAATCTAAAAGTGGAAGAGTGTAGCACACTTTGTTATCAGAAGCACTTCATCTGAACATCTTTAATGAAGTAGAGCTAGGTGCTTAAACCTAACTAAACCAGAGATTGCAGTTTAGGGAACAGTTTTTTTTTTTTTTATGAAGTGACACACAAACTGCATATTGACTTATTTGAAATAGAAATAAGCACATATTAGCGCATGATATGCACTGTGCAATTATAAAGACAGCTCGCCAGGATCAGACACACAGAGAACATGCTGCAAAAAAGGCCTAAGATATTACAACAATCCCTAGATCTTTCCAGGATCTTTCAAACACATTGTTCTCTTCCTCCATAATTAAAATGAATCACTTCTTTTAATCAACTGATCTTTAATGGACCCTTCACAATCCAAAATGTTTCTATCAAAAAATGACCTCTGTAGTAAAGTGGGTCATGAACAAGTTGAAGTAATGGCATAGGTAGGACAGCTTAGAACAACACAATGCTTGGTAAAGCATAGGTGTGACAGGACAGAGATCTGGGGTGATCTCAGTCCTGCTGATGCTTGCTTGAACTCATTTACACCAAAGGAAGAAAAACTACGTGGAACCTATTAACCTAACAAATTATATCTGAACAAAACTTTTTTTACCCTGTTTTTTACAGGTATTCTTGCATTTTCTTGTGTTTTTTAGTTACTGTTTGAATAGGATGTCATAATTTAACCCCAAAGAGGCGTTTTTATTATCAAAAAAAAAACACCAAAAACCAGAAGAGCAGAAAAACTATTAGGTAATACTATAGGCCCATAACGAAACCAAACTAAAGTCAAGCAAAATAAATAAACAGACCAGAAACAGACCACAAAGGGGAACATATTACAGCATTTGGGGTAATGTGTTACAAAATATATATTATAGTAACACAGTAATAAAACACCCTACCTCATCAGTTTATCAGTTTAAGTGTTCAGAAATCATAATGAGATTTTCTTTTAACCTAACATAAGGTAATGAATGTATTCTGTACACACTGAATCTCCTCAAATGTCTCATCTGTTGCTTGCATGTTACACTCACTGAGACGGATGGTAGACAGACAGCATGTTAGCAATTTTTAAATCAGCCCTGTGACAACCGATGACAACGTATTTTTCCTCGCCAAAATATCCAATCTTGCAGCAAAATATCTGGTTGTATATATGTATATATATATATGTATGTATGTGTGTGTGTGTGTATATATATATATATATATATATATATATATATATATATATTCTTATATATATATATATATATATATAAGGGATACAATAGAAAAAGTAGCCAACTAGCTTATTTCTAACTTGGGGGACTATAAGCTGCAGCATTGTGGAGCATTTAAAGATTTCTAATTATATAACCCATATTTTATTCACAACAGAACATAAACAACATGTCAGATGTTGAACCTGAGACATTTTACCATCTCATCAAAAAAACTAGCTCATTTTGAATTTGATGTTAGCAACAGATCTCAAAAAAGTTGGAACAGGGTGATGTTTACCATTGTGTAGCATCCCTTCTTCTTTTAACAACTATCTGTAAACGTCTGGCAAGTGAGGAGACCAGTTGCTGGATTTTTAGGAGAGGAATGTTATACGATTCTTGTCTGATGCAGCATTCTAGCTGCTCAACAATCCTGGGCCTTTGTTACCAGATTTTTTGTTTTATGATGCCCCAAATGTTTTCTATTGTGAAAGGTCTGGACTGCAGGCAGGTCAGTTCAGCACCCAGACTCTTCTCCTGTAAAGCCATGCTGTTGTGATGAATGTAGTATGTGGTTTAGCATTAACTTGCTGAAATTAGCAAAGCCTTCCCTGAAAGGGACGTTGTCTGGATGGAAGTATATGTTGCTCTAAAACCTCTATGTACATTTTAGCATTAATGGTGCCTTTCCAGATGTGTAAGTTGCCCACGCCATAGGCACTAATGCATCCCCATACCATCAGAGATGCAGGCTTTTGAACTGTCTGCTGATAACAAGATGGATGGTCCCTCTCCTCTTTAGTCCGCAGGACACAGCGTACATGGTTTCCAAAAAGAATTTGAAATTTTGATTCATCTGACTGTGGAACAACTCCTGACTCTCTGAATCTTTTGATGAAATTATATATTGTAGATGCTGGGATCTTCAAAGTCTTTGCAATTTTAAGTTCAGGAACTTTTTTATGAAATTGATCCACAGTTTTCAAATGCAATTTGTCTCAGATTGGTGAACCTTTGCCCCTGTATACATTGAAGCCTTTTGTAAATGCTCCTTTTATGCCCTGTCATGTTGCTGACCTGTTGCCAATTAACCTAATTAGTTGTCAAATGCTCCTCCATTTGTTTTTAATTTGTGACAATTACTTTTCCAGCCTTTTATTGACCCTTCTGACTTTTTTGAAATATGTTTTTCTGCCATCAAATTCAAAATCAGTACTTTTTCTTATCTTGTTGGCTAGCTGCTCTTTTAGCTGCTTCATCTGCCTTTCAGTTTCTTCTTCTATAAATATTTAGAAGTTAATTAGTGTCATAGCGAGAATGACTTTAGTGGTTTGCCCCCCAATTCCTCCTGGCCACAACTCGGATGTGTCTTTGGACAAGACACTGAGCTCTAAGTTGCGTAGTTTAAAAAGTTACATACTGCACATTCTTTAGCTTTAAATTGGTTTATAAACCTCACATAATAGAATTTTAAACATGCTTATTTTATTTATCATGATTATAGGAAATTTAGCTAGTGGAAGGAACAGCTTAGTGCTGATTTCTTTCATTTTGATGATTTTAGTAATTTTTAATTAAAAGAAAACAGACTAGTAACACACTAGTAACTTGGATGTGACCTTGACTGCAAGTAATGTGCCAAATGAACCAAAGTGCTGTGTTATAAATTGAGTAGTTCTTGTTTATTCTGTTGTTTAATGGCTCAGAAGGGAAATAAAATGTCTCTTAATAGACTGTTGTGAGAGTGTGGTTAAACAAGAATCTGTCAGTATTTTGTCTCCCTGCAGCAATCAGTGGTGGCTGACTACACACACACACACACACACACACACGTACACACACACAGAAAGGTTTTTCTTTTCAACCCACATCTCACAAAAACTTTGTGAAGCAGTAAATGATATTTCTCACTAGCTGTGTTATTTAAATGGAGTTGATTCTTTGCATGTCCTTCAAGGTTTAAGCTAATGACAGGGCTTCTGCTTTTTTCTCCACCTCCTTCGTTTTTGGTAGATAATAAACAATAAGTTTTAATAAGCCTCGGTAAGCAATGGTAAGCAAAAATACATGAAAACAACCTATTTGTTAATTGTTTGAAATAACTTAACTGTTTACCTCATCTTACTGTGGTGAATGTCACAGAACATCCTGCTACAAGTGAAGGTATAAATGCTCAAGTAGATGCACACAGGCTAAGGCCTAGTGTGAGTATGACCTGTGTTATGGTGATCTGTGTCTAAGTAGGCTTATGTCACCATCATGTGACTTGCAATGGATTTTTATCATTAATAAGTAATTATTAAAATAGCTGTCAATTTACTATGTCAGACTGATCCTGACTGGAACTTTTACTTATACATACACTGAGCTACAGAAGTTTGTGCTCAAAATTATCAATGTTTCCATGAACATGTTTTTTCATTATGGGTTAAACTCTCCTCTCCCTCTCAGTGCAAGTTCTCTAGACATCACAATCACTGCGTGAATTCAAGTTAGGACAACTTTTTCTCCTTAATTTACTTTGCATCAGCAGTTATTGACACGGCCAGAAGCAGCCCATCTTGTGTCCCCACTGCAGTAGTGTCAGTATACTGTGGTTTGATAGCTGCTAAAGACAAGCACTTACACACACACTAACACTACTACTGCATCACCTCATTTTTAAACAACATTCTAATCATCAGACAGCCCAATTGCTTTACTTTTGGCAGCATTGTTTTACCATATACTTGATAATGACTTAAGCTGTTTTTTCAGCTATTCAGTGAATGACAGGTATTGACTGCAGGCAGGCCAGCTTTGTTAGTTCTGTTATTACTGAGCCACACTGTTGTTTTATTTTTTATTTTTGCAGATTGTGGTTCGTCTCTTACTGAACTGATCTCTTTTAGAGCCAGGAGACACCATGATGAAGTCACAAAACCAGCGCTGTCACTTCAGCTTTGTCTGGGCAGACAAGCAAATAGCACGGCACATTATGCCCTTGTATAATAGACACAATATGAAAGGCCTGGGACCATATATATACAAACTGATACTTAAATAGAATTTGAGGCCATGGGAATGAGAATGTCTGGCTCATCACTATATACTGTGCAACATATATACTTAAAGCACAATTTACACTTGACCTAAGAGGTTAATAGCCTGTCCCTCTGTTGACACACTAGGCCTAAGAAACAGTGCCCATTCCATCAGAAATGCAAGAACCCCAAATAGACCAAAATCTATGGTTACGCTGTCACCCTTTGATGTAGAGCTATACATCTAGTGTTCCTTTGACATACACAAATGTAAAAATGATTAAAGTTTCTTGCTGAAACATGCTGTAATGAAATAAAATAATTTGCTGTCTAGGAGGTAGGGCATCTCAACTAAATAATACGTTCCTCTGCTACCACTGAAGAAAAAGATATAATTTTATATTAAGTTGCATTATTAAACATTGTAACCTGAAACCTGCTGTGGTCAGATAGTTCTGAAAGCTGTTTTTTTTTTCCATCCACTCTTTCCAATAGTCATAGGTCAGTTGGCTCTTTGATTCTAAGTGCAATATCTACCCATAATGACCTAACCACACATGATGAAGGTCACATGAAGGACACATAGTCAAATACCATTCAAATTGCCAGTGATGGAGCCAGGTCTGTGGCCTTTGTGAGGTTGCCATTTGGATGGAAAATTTGCAACCTGACCAGCAGCTTGTTTCCAGGGACTCTGGTGTTTCAAACTGAGTTAGGAGTTTATTTCATGTGGGGCTTACAGACTGCAGAAGAGAAGAAAGTTCCTGTAGAGAACAATTGCGCCGAGCTATGGCGTTTCACTCAGAGACACTATAACAAATAGTAGTTTGCGGATACAGGTCTGCTTTTTTGTGGTAGTAAATTTTTGATTGATGTATATAGCACAAAGGGAATAGAAAATGAAACAGAAGCCAGGTTAAACTGTTACACCTACACCAAATAACACTGCAGTACACAATAACAAGATAATGAATACCAATCCCACTAGCATGTGGAGCAGGCATCTACTGTCCCTTAGCTATCGTCATGGATTGTGTGATAAATATAAAATGACTGTTTAGTAAGATGAGCTGTTTTCTCAACCAGTAAAAATTTATTTTTATATGAAGTTTATAGAAATATTATTTTATATCTCCACCTTTTGTTGAGAACTATTAAAGAAGACCAAATGTTTGCAAAAGAAACGACATCAAATGTTACAAACAAAGAAAATCCCGCCTGTGACTAAATACTGAAAATAGGTTTCCATACTTCATTACATACTTTGTTGGGAAGCTACCACAGTTTGTAGTGGCAAGCACACACTGTTGTTCACCGTTTTAGAGGCTGCCTGTAGAAGCAGGAGAATCAATTATCTCCTGTCCTGATCAGACACTTCCGCCTGTTTTAAACTGTTCAGATGAATACTGTTAACTGTTTAATTGAAACATTTGTGTGTGCAGCACAGGTCCTCTGGCAGCTGTTGTTTTGGATGTGCTTTGCATTCTCTCTGCATATTGATGTCACCCTGCAGCAGCCAGTTTAATGCTAAGTGGATTAAGAAGGTACAGTAAGGAGGATGACACAGGAGAGGAGAGGCAGATATTCCACTTTCATCCTATATTACCTGACTGTGCTTTTGGACTGTTCATCTGCTTAGAGCAAAGAATTTCAAACATAATGTATGCCAGTTCATCTTTGATTGACCCACTGTTTTAATTACAGACAGTAAGATGTATAAAACAGCAAGTCCTCTCTGAGCCAGTAATAATGATCATATACACCCTGCAGGGCATAGCACAACACTAAGAAGTGTCTCAGCTTTAACGAGACCTATAAAAACTCATCTCTGTTCAGGTAGAAGGGTTCACTGTCAGGATTCAGAAAAAAGAGTCCCCAAGTGGACCAGTACCAACCCACAAAAAACTCAAATCCAAATTAAAACTTGCAACATTTTCATGGTAATTCAGTTATGAAGTCTGGAGAATGAAGACAAAACCATTCAGGTCTTGGTAGCTCAGTAGCAACCTGTGGATAGGAGAGGGCTGATAGTATGTCCACCACCTCTTGTTTAGAGTAATTCCTGATGAAATTTTGTATTCAACCAAGGTCCTTCAGTTCAACTGTCCTCTAAAGAGAGCCAGTTCACTTACAGTGAACTTATAGTTTCAGATATTTAAGTGATGGGAATAATGTTGTACTTCATAATGGGCAAAATTAAACTTACCTCTAGGTGGGTGAAAAATACGAATGATTTTATTAATTTAAATAATTGGCGGTATAATTTTGAATTTACACTGAAACAAACTGTAATCCATTTTAATGTCTATTTCTTCTTACTGATGCCTGTGGCTGCAGACCAGCAAACTGGTTATCTGGACATCAGTTGAGCATCTGGACATCAGTTGAGTGACATTCGATGACTATATATACAGTACAAATGCAGCATCTCCAAAATGTTTACTTTTAACACATAAGTCAAAGATGAGTAGATTATTCTGATGCTATGGAAACAAAGCTCTGTCCCAGATACAAAACATTGCCCTATTGAAAATACACTGAGCAGATACAATGTAGTACACACAACACAAATGCAAAGAACGCTACGTATAGATGGTTTATTTTGTAAACCCAACACTTACAAAGCATGAATTGGACAAATTACAGATTCAATGCATTCCTACTATGAACAAAATAAAGCTTTGACTTGTGCCTAAACTTGTACAGCTTTATACTTGTATACATTACAGCTTTTGACCTATCATGTGTCCTCTTGTTAAATAACCTTCAGGATTCAAGATTCAAACAACTTTATTGTTCCCTAAAGAAAATCGCTTGACTTAGTTACAGCTGTTCTTTGCCCCAAAAAAGGCCACTGGAAGGAAGCATCGGCTATAGGATAGTTTACAATGTTTCCAATATTTCCATGTTTGTGATTATGGTTTGGGTGGGTGTAATTTAGAATAAGTTTATCCATGATTACACTCATATACCCAAGGGAACTTGTTGGTATGCCTGGTCAGTTGAGGTCCTAAATGTACACACATTTTTAAGCACAAAAAAACATTGATAATTCTGTGTGCAGAAAGGTCCATACACACAGTATGAGCACAAAAACATGCACATGAATGGGTGATAAATGAAGTCAAAAAGTTTGTACAGTGGGATTAGGTGATCTGCCCACAGTGGGGAGAGCAGTAGCCATTTTAGCAGCCGCCATTTTAGTCCATTTTACCATTGTGATAGTCCACACATAAAGAAGGTGCCCAACAAGCAGCAATTCGCTATGTGGGGTATCAACGTGCTTTTACACAGTTACTTTTCTGTATAGTTAAATGCAACCGCAAGGGGGCACAAGCCAGTGTCTGTGTCAGGACAAGCCAGGGTTGTGTCAGGAATGGCATCCGACGTAAAACACATGCCAAATCAAAAATGCGAATCATGACAATGACTTCCATACCAGATCGGTTGGGTCCCGGGTTAACAACGATTGCCACTGGTGCTGTTGACCTACAGGGTACCGGTGGAAATTGGACTACTGTTGGTCGAAGTCGAAGAAGGAGAGGAGGAAGGTGTGTTCGTAGGCAGAGAGAGAAGAGGAAAGCTAAGAATGTAGGACACTAGGGACTAATTGTTGGGACTATGACAGGGAAGGCTAGAGAGTTGATTGACATAATGCAGAAAAGGAACGTTGATATACTGTGTGTCCAGGAGACCAGGTGGAAAGGTAGCAAGGCTAGAAGCTTAGGAGCAGGGTTCAAGTTGTTCTACCATGGGTCAGATAGGAAGAGAAATGGAGTAGGAGTTATACTGAAAGAGGAGTTGGTGAGGAATGTTCTAGAGGTCAAAAGAGTATCAGACAGGTTGATGAGTATGAAGCTGGAAAATTCGGGAGTGAGTTAGATGAAGTGATGCAGAGCATCTCCAGAGGTGAGAGAGTGGTGATTGGTGTAGATTTCAATGGACATGTAGGTGAAGGGAACAGAGGTGATGAGAATGTGATGGGCAGGTTTGGTCTTCAGGACAGGAACGCAGAAGGACAGATGGTGGTAGACTTTGCAAAGAGGATGGAAATGGCTGTAGTGAACACTTTCTTCCAGACGAGGCAGGAACATAGTGTGATGTACAAGAGCGGAGGTAGAAGCACTCAGGTGAACTACATCTTGTGTAGACGTTGTAATCTGAAAGAGAGCAGTGACTGTAAAGTATTGGTAGGGGAGAGTGTAGCCAGACAACACAGGATGGTGGTGTATAAAGTGACTCTGGTGGTGAGGAAGATGACGAGGACAAAGGCAGAGAAGAGGACGAAGTGGTGGAAGTTGAAAAAGGAAGAATGTCCTGTAGTTTTTAGGGAGGAGATTAGACAGACTCTGGGTGGTCAGGAAGTGCTCCCAGATGTCCACTACAGCTAATGTGATCAGGGAGACAGGTAGGAGGGTACTCGGTGTGTCATCTGGAAAGAGGAAAGTGGACAAGGAGACTTGGTGGTGGAACAAACAAGTTCAGGAGTGTATACAGAGAAACAGGTTAGCTAAGAAGAAGTGGGACACTGAGAGGACTGAAGAGAGTAGATAGGAGTACAGGGAGATGCAGCGTAAGGTGAAGGTAGAGGTGGCAAAGGCCAAACAAAGAGCATATGAGGACTTGTATGTTAGGTTGGACACTAAAGAGGGAGAGGTGGATTTTTACAGGTTGGCCAGACGAAGAGATAGAGATGGGAAGGATGTGCAGCAGGTTAGTGTGATTAAAGATAAGGATGGAAATGTATTGACAGGTGCCAGGAGTGTGATGGTAAGATGGAAGGAGAACTTTGAAGAGTTGATGAACGAGGAAAATGAAAGGGAACGAAGAGTAGAAGAGGTGACTGGTGTGGAGCAGTAAGTAGCAAAGATTAGTAGGAGTGAAGTGAGGAGGACGTTGAAGAGGATGAAGAGTGGAAAGGCAGTTGGTCCTGATGACAAACCTGTGGAGGTATGGAAGTGTCTACGAGAGGTGGCAGTGGAGTTTCTGTGGAGGACTGGAGGAGAAGTGTACTAGTGCCCATTTTTAAGAACATGGGAGATGTGCAGAACTGTGGTAACTACAGAGGAATAAAGTTGATGAGCCAAACAATGAAGTTGTGGGAAAGAGTAGTGGAAGCTCGGCTAAGGGCAGAGGTGAACATTTGTGAGCAGCAATATGGTTTCATGCCTAGAAAGAGTGCAACAGATGCAGTATTTGCTTTGAGGATGCTGATGGAGAAGTACAGAGAAGGTCATAGGGAGTTGCATTGTGTCTTCGTAGATTTAGAAAAAGCGTATGACAGGGTGCCGAGAGAGGAGCTGTGCTTTTGTATGAGGACGTCTGGATTGGCAGAGAAGTATGTTAGAGTGGTGCAGGACATGTATGAGAGCTGTAAGGCAGGCAGACAAACTAGGTTAGACAGGAATCTCCATGAACTATGATGTTTGCAGATGACATTGTGATTTGTAGTGAGAGAAGGGAGCAGGTGGAGGAAAATCTAGAGAGGTGGAGGTCTGCTCTGGAAAACAGAGGAATGAAGCTTAGCTGCAGTAAGACAGAATACATGTGTATCAATGAGAGGGACCCAGGTGGAAACGGTGAGGTAACAGGGAGCAGAGGTGAAGAAGTTGCATCATTTTAAGTACTTAGAGTCAATTATTCAGAGCAACATATAGTGTGGAAAAGAGGTGTCAGGTGTGTTGTGTGATAAAACAGTATCACAGAGAATGAAAGTAAAGGTGTTCAAGACAGTGGTGAGACCAGAGATGATGTTCGACTTAGAGACAGTGGCACTGAAGAAAAGACAGGAGGCAGAGCTGGAGGTAGCAGAGCTTAAGAAGTTGAGGTTCTCTTTGGGAGTGACGAGGATGGACAGGATCAGGAATGAGGACATCAGAGGGACAGCTCATGTTAGATGTGTTGGAGATAAAGTCAGAGAGGACAGATTGAGGTGGTTTGGACATGTCCAGAGGAGAAACTGTGAATATATCGGTAGAAGGATGCTGAGGTTGGAGCTGCCAGGCAGGAGGTCTAGAGGAAGACCAAAGAGGAGATTTATGGATGTAGTGAGGGAGGACATGAAGTTAGTTGGTGTGAGAGAAGAGGATGCAGAGAACAGGGTTAGATGGAGGAACATGATTCGCTGTGGTTACCCCTGAAAGGGAACAGCTCAAAGGAAAAGAAGACTTTTTTGTATAGTTAGTTTTGTTGTGTAAGTGTTTAAACACAAGTTTATAATCTCAACCTTTAACTTAAAACCTTATAATTCTCCTTGTGTCAGGTTATACAGCTCACGTTTTGCCAGTGGTAAATACATGTAAACTGAATGTAAACAAAACTATAAGCTAAAAGCTGCCAATGTTGCCTTGTGTACTGTATGTTATTTTTACAATCAGTAGATGGCTGAAACTGTTCATGAGTGTCATGATTGGGATAACACTGTAGTCTGTTGAAATCCCATGCATATAAAAGGCAAACTGTTTCGATAATCTGGGAAAGAGAATGACCTTAGCGTGTCTATTCATGAGTCCACCATATGCAAATTATGGTTAGATGGAGCATGATGTCCACGGAGGGACACAGATGAACGTTCACAGCACTACTGGGAAAATGCTTTGTACTGTGGCTTTTCACCTCAGCTCGGTAACGGTCGGAGATACAGCAGGACAATTGCCCTACACATCTAATCAAATCTACTACAGAATAATTTCAAAGAAAATCTATCTTTTGGACTGGCCCAGAGCCCAGACTTTAAACAAGAGAGATGTTCACACTAAAAATCTGTGATGTACATGTATAAGAAAATCAAGTCACATTTTATTATAAGTTAATAAAGAAAACAAGGTACTTTTGTTGACATAGTTTTTCTTGCTGTGTGCACACACTGTACATGTGTAATTAGGTGTTCCCCTTTTTCTCAGCTGATTTCAAGCTGCTTTTCTGGAAAATATTGCATTCTTATATGCTAATATATCACCGTATTTTAGTTTAACCAGGTTACAGTCGTCTTTTCCTGAGTAGTCGTATAAACTAGAAACCTGGTTTCTATAATCAAGCTAGAGGATTAGAGAAACCTAATTCTCTGATGTAGAGTTTCCCTGGAGAACACTGGTTTCTCTGCCATGTATAACTGGGTTTGTAATTTGCCTTGTACAAGCACACATGTGCATCACAAAAGACAGCAGAGAGAAAGTAGATTGGAATGGATGAAATGAATGAAAGACCGCAAATTGGAACAGTGCCTCCTTGTATGTAAAACAGAACCACCCAAAGTCCCACAAAATAAAACTATCACAAAGTGCTTGCAGAAGTATAAATAAGGTGCTTTGCACCACATATTTGTTAAATTAAATGTTTTGGCAAAAGACAGTGCATACTGTGATTTCAAGCTCCGTTTTATCGTTTTTTTTTCACACTGCATTGTCAGTGTGCTTTTTACACAAAGTCTGTCACGATACAGCAAAAATCTGTGATATATAATCACTGCATTGTCCATAGTGTATTTGATCAAATATTGCTATCCAAATCTAATATTATAATTTACATCAATATTCTGAAATCAAAAGCCATTAGGTTAATGCAGTCTAATATACTGCATGGTATCATATGTATAGTATCCCCTGTGACCTATACTTGCCTCCAACCACACCATAAATCACTTCTCTACTGCTCTGCTACTCACATATCTGTGCACCTGATGAGGCCCAAGAGCAAAGTCTTCAAAAATATGTGCACTGAAAAAAAAAAAAAACTCATAATGGAGGTGATGATTCCTGGTACTAAAGTGTGTGCAGTGGAGGTGGTAATAACTCCTGACCCTATTAAATTAATTAAATCACAGCTTATCGTAATAGAGGGATGGAGAGAGAGATGAGGAAAAATTAGTGGAGTGGAGTCTGGTGCTAGTCCCTCAGAAAGCTTCACACTGATGAGGCTAGAGGGCAGGCAAACTGAACAAATGCATTACTTATTAAATTAGTGTTGGTCTCCACGGGATGCACAATAATTGTCCTCCATTTCCTTAAATTTAGCCTGCTTTTGGCTGAGCTGCTTCACCCAGCCATGTGCAGGGATCCACAGCTATTGATATCTGCATACACTGGTGTTGTGTGTTTGCAGGCGTAGTACAGCCACAGAGTTTAGACAAACACAAAATTAAACAATAACTCATTAGTATGACAGCTAACAAAGTTAACTGCTATATTCAATTACAGAATGTCATATGTACATGTAGATGTAAATAAATTGCAAAATACAACCATGAAAAATAGTAACAGATAATGTGACTGACAATACTGTGCACAATATAATAAATCAGCTCATTGATAGCTTTGTATCATTTAAATGTCATTAATAGGTCTGGTTAAGTACTAAGTCCATTTACATACAAGTTAAGTTAGGACACTTTTCAATATATTGCAGGTCATTTAAAACAAATGTTTGTTTGTACAATAAGACAATATATATCAAATATTAAAACTAAGAAACATGACTGGTATTAAAACATATTTGATCACTGATGGAAGTAACTAATTGCTTTAGTTTTAAAAGCAAACTATTTTCTTATTCTATTTTGATATTGGATTTCAGGTGCTCAACAGTTGAGAGCCTCCTTTCTTGTGTTTTTTACATCTTATTATTCTAATCTAATTTTTTTTCTAATCTATTTTTTTAATGGGTGACAGGGTTCCTGAAGCCATACAATAATTTCAACTACAAAATTCTGTCTAAAGATCAAAGCCGTTCAATAATTGTTTTTGGCCTTGTGTTATGGTAGGGATTTATTCAGATTCTCTCAATGACCTGTTGTCACACAAACCTAGTATTTGTGAAATGTTCCACCATGTGTCTTTTCAGCATTACACAACCTGTTGCTGCACCTGACCTAACTTTTTAAAAATATGTTGCTGGCTTCAAAAAGAATTTATAAAAAACAAAAGAAAAAAAATCTGCTTAAACACAATGTTTTCTTTTACTATTTGCATTAAAAACTAAACTTAATATTTTTTGTAAATCATTGCATTATTGGCATTTTACAATTTTCTGGGAATGTGGTTAGAAGAAAAGAAATTAATGATTTGTAATTAACTTTTGCAGACATCAGCTAATCAGAGAACTATTTTTGTCTTTTGTCATCATCCAGCCATCTCCTTGTTTGCATTGTGGTAAGTGGAACATTACATCATACAGAATCTCTAAAGAACTCTTGAAACAGTGGAACAAGAAATCTGACTGAAATTTATGACAAGTAATGTAAGAAATGTGACAACTTTCCTAAAAATATCTGACAAGGGCTTGTTAAAAAAGACAAAATAATTAACTCATAACTGATGTATATCTTAGCAATAGAACAAGTGGATGCTCCAACAAAATATAAAAGGAAACGAGAAAAGTTTCAGGCAGATTTGGTGAGAGCTGAAAATGTGTGAGTCAAATATAAACAATAGTTAAATCACTTTATAAATTTGATCTTTGGCATTCACAGACAGGAAACAGACACATTCTGTTAATTAGCACGGCTAATTAGCCATACCTCAACTATGATTAATTTGAAAATTGATGTTTAAATTAATTATTGATTACGGTAATTAAGTTAATTGGGGTGAGAGGGGAATGGGGGTAATTAAGATAAGTGTTAAATTTGTTGGTAATTAGGTTAGGATTAGGGGAAGACGATGATGATGTTGATGATGTGAAGACAGGAGACCAAGGGGGAGGCGCAGCAGACTGTCATGTGCCTGTTCAGTTCAGCCTAGGCTGCAAGGAAAAAGATGAAAAAAATGTATACGCAGATACAGAGGAGTAAAAAGAAAATATAGAAATGGGTTTCACAGGCTTTCAGAAGTAATTTTCAAAGACTGCTTGTAACTGTGGCTTGTGTGCAATTTTCATAGTGTGCTAATGACTAGCATCTACACTCATATATAACTAATCTTTGACTATTTCGCTATGAACGTTCTGTTTCAAGAGAATTGTAGAAATAGGCAAAGTGTGTCTAATCTATAATTGGTTTGAAACAAATCATCGTGATCAAATGACAGAATTAACATAACACTCTGGTATCGGTATCGGATCGATATCGCGATACTAGCCAAGGTATTACTTGGTATCGGATCGAATCTGAAATCACTGGTATCGCCCATCACTAGTGGAACCCCCTTTAACAGAAGAAACCTCGAGCAGAAACAAGCTCAGGGTGGGCGGCCATCTGTCTTGACTGGTTGGGGTGAGTGTAAAGTGGAGAGAGAAAACCAAAGGGCAACAAAAAGCAACAAAACATTGGGAAGATGGTAGGACAAGTAGCTGTGCACTCAAAAACATACAGCTCCAAAGCTGGGGACAACTGCAGAAAGGGACAAAGAGAGGGAGACAAAGAGGGAGAAAGACAACTACTGGAGAAAGAACACAAAGTAAATGTCATATATTAGTGACAGAATATTTGGTGTGAGAGGAGAGAGGGAAGAGAGGAGGAAAGTAGGAGTATTGCAAGATACAGATCTAGTGAAGCTGAAAAAGATTTCTGCTGCATTGCAGATTCCGAAGAATACAGTGGTCTCCATAATTTTCAATGGAAGAAGTTTGAAACAACCAGGACTTTTCTAAGAGCTCATCACCTGTCCAAACTGAACAATCAGGTGAGTAAAGCCTTAGTAAGAGAGGTAACGAAGAACCTGATGGTCACTCTGACTGAGATCCTGTGTGTAGATTGGACAAAGTTCCAGAAGGACAACCGTCACTGCAGCCCTCCACTGATCTAGGCTTTATGGCAGTGTGGCTAGAAGGAAGTCTCTTCCCAGTGCAAAACACATGAAAAGCCACTTTTTTTTTTTTTACCAAAAAGAGCCTGAAGGAGCCTCACCCTTTGAGAAACAATATTCTCTGGTTTGATGAAACCAAGATTAAAATATTTGGCCTCAATTCTAAATGTTGTGCTTGGAGGAAACCAGGCACCGCTCAACACCTGCCTAATACCATCCCTACGGTGAAGCATATTGGTGGCAGCATCATGCCGTGGGGTTTTTTTCAGCAAGAGGGACTGCGAGACTGGTCAGGGTTTAATAAAACTTGAATGGAGTAAGGAACAGAGATGTACTTAATGAAAACCTGTTACGCTTTGCTCGGGACCTCAGATTTAGCCAAAGGTTCATTTTCGAACATAACAACAATCCTAAGCACACAACCAAGACAACACAGGAGTGGCTTACGGACAACTCTGTAAATGTTCTAGAGTGTCCCAGCCAGAGCCCTGACTTGAACCCTATTGAAGATTTCTGGGGAGACCTTATGTACATGTGTTATTTCAGATTTTTGTATTTCATACATTTACAGACATTTTTAAAATTCTGTTTTCATTTTGTCATTATGGGGTACTGAGATTAATGAGGAAAAATCAAGCGGGTCTGAATACTTGAATGCTCTCACAGATGATTATGAAAGAGCAGGCCGTATTTATGTAGCTGTAAACACTCTTTGTTTTCCTCATGGCGCTTTGAGTGCCAATAGGTAGAAAAGCGCTATATAAGTGCAGACCATTTACCATTTAAAAAAAATCACCCTGCTAATTTTGTAAGTATTCACATCATTAATAAATTTAAGAGAGGCAGTTCATGTTCAGTTCATTTTCACACCATAACACTACCTCCAGCATGCTTCATAGATGATGTGATAGCTTCAGATCATAAACAGTTTCTACCCTTTTCGATTTTTCTGATGCATATGATGCAACATATCTTGGTTATGCTTGTCGATTTCTTACATATATAATTTTTTTTGGCAATATGGTTTCCTGTTTTTCAGATAAATAACCAGATTATTAACTCTGTATCACATAGAGTGCATCCAAAAAGGATGCACAGTGCTTAACCTTTTCTACACTTTGTTATGTTATTGTTCCAAATTCCCCTCCCCAGCTGTGCAGTGCCGGTCCAAGCCCGGTAGAAATTGGGGAGGGCTGCGTCAGGAACCACTGTGGCGACCCTGAACTCACGGGATAAGCCGAAAGGAGAGTAGTAGTTATGTTATTATTCCAAAATGAATTTGGATCATTATTTTGCTCAAAATTCTACAAACAATATTCCATAATGACAACTTGAAAGTCGTTTGTTTGAAATCTTTGCAAATGTGTGGTTTTCATCTGGTGACACTACCCTACATGTATTGGTGGAGTGCTGCAGAGACGGTTAGTGTTCTGGAAGGTTTTCCTCTTTCCACAGAGAAACGCTGGTGCTCTCTCAGAGTAACCATCGGGTTCTTAATCCCTGAATGAATTTCCCACAGGTGGACTCCAATCAGGTTGTAGAAACATCTCAAGGATGATCAGTGGAAACAGGATTACTAAAGCTCAATTTTGAGTGTCATAACTAAAGCTGTGAATACTTATGTACATGTGATTTTTTTTTTCATTTTTAATTTTGAACACATTTGCAAAGATTTCAAACAAACCTCTTTTATATTGTCATTGTGGGGAATTGCTTGTACAATTTTGAGGAAAATAATAAATTTAATTAATTTTGGAAAAAGGCTGTAACATATCAAAATGTGGAAAAAGTGAAATTAAATAGTCTCTTAAATACTTTCGGGACGCACTGCAACAATAACACACAGATAAACACTCTTGATTGTTGATAGATAATGTCTACTTCCTATATGATGTTTTTATCTGACCAACTGTTGTTGGGTTTTTCTTTATCAAGGGAACAAATTATTCCATCACAGTTCTTTTATGTGGTCTTCCAGGCTTTTGATGCTCCTGGGTTCACTATTCTTATTTCTTTATAACAATGTACCAAATAGTTGATTTGGCCAGAGTTTTTTTTATGTCTCTGATAGATTTGTATTGGTTTCTTAGCCTACGATGGCTTACTTTGCAGTTCATCTTTCATCTGCTTACTTCTATTTTAATTAAAGACACAATAACATACCTAGGTGTGGAACAACGGAGCAGCTAAGTGTCAAAATATTGGTGACCCATCAAAAGTGGTGATTCAAGCTGACAGGCTGCACTTTAGGCTCATGTTTATTATGATATTTCATATCTATGGTATCTATGTGATAATATCCAGAGCCCAAATGCTGAAAACTGTGTCTCTGTCTAAATATTTATGAACCTTACAGTACAACACTCATTTCAGTGCTCCTTCAGTAACTATGTCCCCTAACTACTACTACAGGTGTGGATAGAGCTGATCTAATAGACGCACATTATCACATAATATGTCAATATGAAATCGAATGAAACCACACATGCAGCGAAAACACACAACACTCTGTAGAAACACGATAACAAAGAGATATCAGTAGCTGGTTATCAACCAGGTACCTGCCTGAGTTGAAGCAACCCTTTCACAGCAGCACACATAATCCTGCATAACACACATCCTTTAAACATAATAGATTACATAAAGAAAGTAGTTATGGAAGAAGAAATAAAATAAAGCGATAAAAATTTTGGAATAAAAAGGATGGAGTGTCCATTGTGCAATATGCAGTTTGAGGTGCAAAGTACAGCTCATGCTTCCATAAGAGCTTTTACCTCACTGGGGAAGAAGCTTTTTTTTCTGTCTTTCTGTCTGTGCCCTCACGATGCTGAGTCTTCCAGAAGGGAGGAAATCAAAAAGACACAGTCCTGGGTGTGTGTCCAGTCAGACCTGAACTTTTCGTTTCTTCTTCTTAGCCAGGTAGACTGCAGATGTTCCAAGGGTGGAAGAGGGGCTTCAATGATCTTTTTTGCAGTGTTTTTGACATGCTGCAGGTCTTTCCTCTCCTCTGAGGTGCAGCCAGAGTGCAACACCGTGCATCCATAGCTTAGCACACTTTCTACGGTACACTGGAAGAAGTTAGTTTCTGTGGGAGCCCAGTGTTCCTGAGGGTCCTCAGGAAGAAGAGTCTCTCTGGGCTTTCTTCACCAGCTCCCTGGTGTAAACTCCCCACGTCAGGGCTTCTGAGAATCTTCCACCAGCAGGAGAGCATTATAATCTGTGGCAAACATCCTTAAATTAGTACACACAGCTAAAGAGGCCATAATGTGCATAAATGAGGGCTTATATGAGATAAGATTGTATGTTTTGATTTAAAGTGTTATATTTATTTTCTGTCTTCTCTTCATGCAACAGCTCATCTGGTCAAGTGAGCAAAATAGTTTCAGCTCCTGTGTCTTTAACCTGCATTTGCCTTCTTGTCATATTATGATATATTATAATTATATTATATGATATATATTCCTTGTTGGTTTTTGTGACTGTATCATTAATTTGAAGAATGACCTACCTTCTCCTCTTTGGTTAGTTGACTGTGAAGAGATAGACACAGAGATAGATAATTTCTCCATCATCACTCCCTTTCAGCAACACAGTCACATTCATGACTCTAGATAAGGGTGCATGAAATATGACATTTTAACATCAAGCTACAGTACATGGTGTACAGTAACAAGTTTGTGAATACGATGGAGTCCAAGTGAAAATGTAGAGATCAAAGAATATTGTAGTTTCACCTCCAAATCTGACAAGCCAAAGGATAATGAAATGCAGTGAGCTGGGAATCAGCTGATCACCTGGGAATAGGGAATAGATATGCAAGGTAACTCAATTAAAGGAGTAAATTCGCACTGTCTCCTCTTGCTCTAAAAGAACTAGAGTAAGTCAAGCCATTCAAAATGGTGTCAGAGGACAGATGATACACAGAGGCAGACAAATGTTCATACATTCAAAGAGAAGGCTCAGAGACAAAAAGAAAAACCTTTTGAAAAATGGAGGGCTAAAATGTTTTAGCCACCATATTATATTATTCTTTTATATTGTAATGATCAAGTAGAATCCCAATGACTAGTACCTCGACAAAGTCCAGGTACTGGTTCCAAAACAGCTATAGTATGGTAGCTAAAAACAACATGTTTGAAAATGTTTGGGGGTTATTTGACAGTGGACAGTGTAGAGAGACATCAAACCAGGGCAGAGAGAGGTCAGCTAAAGTTAAATTAATATTGTCTAATTTGTCTGGTTTGTGGCCTAGTTGACAGAGAAGGTGCCTACTAACCACAGGCTCAGTGACTTGACCTTTGGCTCCTGTTGGGCACATGATAAAGTGTCCTTTAGCAAGATTTTGATAAGCAGTGTTACTGGACCTGAGAACCACATGGAGCGGACAAACTGCAGCTGCACTGCTCACAAGCATTAAAATAACTAATTTAAGGTGTTTTCTCAAATTAGATGAGATTAGATGTTACACAATTAGATGTTACACAGAACTGTGCTATCAACTTTCTTGTGTCAACCATAAAAATTTTGCCTACAGAATGTTAACTTGTAAGCACAGCATAGTCATATAATACAGAAATTAATAAATGGATGGATGACATTCATACACAGCCTGCTGCAGAAGATGTTACAGTTCTGACCAATCAGCAGATACAATAGATACAATTTGATATGTGACCGGTGGAGCCAGGGATTGAAACGGCAACTGAAAGATTGGTGGACAACCACTCTACTTCACCCTCAGTGGTTATACCAAAAATGTTTTAAATGCAACATTCAGCACAAATGATAACATTTACTTTATTAAGTAAAGATGCTAAATCTATAAATAATGTTAAAAGATATAAAAGAAGTAACAAAGATGAAAATTTGCAATACTAAACCTAAAAGAGAACATTTTTTACAGTATCTTCCTATTGCTCAATAAACATACAAATAAAATACAGACTCTTAACTCTGTTTCACATAGACTAACACTCAAAATAAACTGTACAGCTTCTTTCTAAAAATGGACTTTTCTTGCCTTTCCTTACAGTATGAACCTGCCCAGCAATCATTATAGATTGCATGGTGGTGTATTGACTGATGCGATATTGTTCTTAATCTACTCAAACCTGAAAAAAAAACAAAAAAACAATATGTCTGTAAAACTACACTGTACATGTTTATCAAAAACATCCTGATCCCTTCTCAGCCTCCAGAGGGGAGCCCTGAGGTGACTGTAGAGGCGATCTTACTCAAATCTAACGTTCCAGCAAATACTTGACTAGATTGTTGTATAACGAACATTAAACATTTATTGTACTTGCTTCTCAACTTAGCCAATGATGGATCAATTGTACACACATGATTAAGTACAGTAATCTCACAAGCACGTTCACAAACAGTTTCATCAAACATGTTTCTCATTGTATGGCTGAACTCACAGAACTCGGTAAGAAACTATGTCATGTCTGCTTCCTTCAGTAGCTGAGCTGAACTGCGTCTCTTGTAAAAACCCTTTGCATTGCATTGTTTCCTTGACCACTTGACAACCTAAAAGGTAAACTACAAAGGCAACAATCATAAACAACTATCAAAGCCATAGATGTCACTAATGACATCGTAATACACATAATGGGCGACTGTGGCGCAGGAAGGTAGAGCGGTTGTCCACCAATCTCACAGTTGTTGGTTCAATCCCCCGCTCCTCCGGTCACATGTCAAAGTGTCCTTGAGCAAGACACTGAACCCCAACTTAGTTGCTCCTGGTGAGTGTTGGCCAGCTGCAGAGCAGCTCCCCCACCAGTGTATGAATGTGTGTGTGATTGTGAGTGTGAATGGGTGAATAAGAAGCAGTGTAAAGCGCTTTGAGTGCCAATAGGTAGAAAAGCGCTATATAAGTGCAGACCATTTACCATTTACAAACATCATGACTATTCTATTGTTTTCTAGAGAGCACTTAACACACCGTAGAAGATCAGTCAGGAAATCAAAGACAGAGCCTTTAGCTATCGATGTCCTCTCCTGTGCAACCAGCAGTGGAAGCAGACACCCTCTCTCCTTTTAAGTCTAGGCTTAAAACGTTCCTCTTTGATAAAGCTAATACTTAGTTATAGTTATACTGCTATAGTTATGCTGCTCCTAGACTGCTGGGGGACCACCCCACAATGCTCCTTTCCTCCTCTAGTCCCTCTCTCCTTTCCTCTCACCCCACAATTGTCACCACTGTATGACTTATTAACTCTGTGTGTTTTCTCCCATAGTTGTCTTTCGCCTTCTCCGTCTCCCTCTCTCTGTCCCTTGCCATGTTTTGTTGTTGTTTTGTTGCTCTTTTTCTTTTCTCTCTTCACTTTCCACTCATCCCAACTGGTCAAGGCAGATGGCCATCCACACTGAGCCTGGTCCTGCTGGAGGGCTTGCTCAAGGGGGAATTGTTGGGTTCTCTCTAACCATTTCTTTAGTCTTGACTTTATTCTGTAAAGTGCCTTGAGATGACATTGTTGTAAATTGACTCTATATAAATAAAGAGGTATACCTCCCAGAGGTATTGAAGGCTTGGTGTTTAAGAGAAGAAGGTGATTTGGTGTCAAAGCCTTCAAGTCATTTGGATCGTTGGAAGGTTTAGTTACTGGCCGACTGTTTATAATGGCTTCCACCTAACAGAGTAATGTGAGGTGGAAACTTCATCCAAACGCTGATTTTTCAATGTAGCACCTTAGAGGAACCTTTTGTAATGGATCGAATTAAGCAAATGGAGGATTAAACATCTGATGCTGCGCTGATTCAGCGTATTTTCTATTTTGGACATGTTCCATTCTTCTAGAGACCTTTTCAGTTCTCACTCAGCACCATCTGAGCATATTTCTAAAACCTGACCTCTTCTTGCAATAAAGCGTCGAAGTGCAATAATAAATGAATCCATGTCCAATGATGCTGCCACCTCCATGTGGACAGTTCAGGTAGCCATAGATGTAAATATGACACCATACCTTTTTGCAGTTGTTCTTCCCAGTTTAATATGAAAGGGACCTAAGCAATCGACACCTGCTCTAGTAAATGGTGGTTCGTCAGGTAAGACTTTACCATCACATTAGCTGGATAAATTTCTCCTTCCATTATTCGCTGAGTAGTGTTTAGCCCGTGTAGAGATGGTTTCTTACTAATCTAGAAGCGACCTTACTCGAATCTGACGTTCCAGCAAATACTTCACTCCGGAGATCGTTGCATGAGGAATATTGAACATTTATTGTACTTGCTTCTCAACTTAGCCGATGACGGGTCAATTGTACACAGATTAATTACAGTAATCTCACAAAACATTCACAAACACTTGCAGTGTGTTGCTCATGGACCCTTTGACACATGACCTGAGGAACCAGGGATTGAACCAACAATTGCAGGATTGGCAGTTCCACCCCAACATCCTTTCTGTGTTTGTCTCTACCATATAGTAATTCTAGAGGGCAAAAGTTTTGAAGGGGGACAGCTCATGGTGACAGCTTCTAATGCAAGATGAAAAGTAATAACAGCCATTTAGTGGCCTGAAAGGTGAAATAATACAGTTTTTAAACTGTGGACCATGTGTAACCATAGTTTAATATGGAAATAATATACACACTGCATATACATAGCAAATATAAAATGGCAGATTTATTTAAGCAGGTGAAACCTACTGAGAAATGTTGACATTTGAATTTACTGTTAATGTATATGATGTGCAGATCTCAGAAGCAATTTCAAACTAATGATGTGGTAATTTAATGCAGGTCAAGTAATTTTCACAGATATTAGCTTTCAATTTTTGTGTTACTTTCTCTTCATCTCACTGACACACCCACCCACACACATCCCATCCATCTCTTCTCTTTTCTCCTCGTTCTCATTTTTCCTTCTATATAATGATGCAGAAACTTAAATCGCAGCCAGCAAATAACAATGAATTTCTCTGGCCCGCCTCACAGATGGAACTCTTCAGCAGCCCATTCTATTTTATGTTTCAATCCAATCTAGTCGTGACTATTACTTTCATTTAGGATTGCTGCAGTATGTCTGTCTGCTCTAGCTGGAAGATGTAGCTGGCTCAAGTTTCAAACAATTTACATGCACCACCATGGTGTGTGGACGTAAGTGCAATCAGATACCTATACCAGAAAAGATAAAATGAGTCAGCTTCCTAACTCATCTGTGTCATATATTCTGCCTTTTACTGCAACTTTCATTTATACTACAATAATTCAGTGGCTTCTTTTAAATATCTGAATTTATTTAAAGGACAATTCAAAAGGAACTTTTTTAAACAAAATGAAAACATTTTAATTAATAAATTTTAATAAAGATGGGTTCTCACTTTGCTAATTTACATTCTCTGTTAATTTATATAATGTTTGCTGCCTTTTAGTTTTTTCAAATGCTAACAAGCATTGGTCAATACTGAAAGTACACAATCTGCACTACAAACATGCATCACAGCTAAACAGTTCATCTCACTTCCAAAACCCTTTTTAGCAACAAAACACATCCAACATGTCTCAAAATAACCTCATTCACGCACAACACTCAACGAGTCTCACTCAGGACAATCACTCTTAGCACACTGAACTATTAAAATACTAACAGAGAACATTACTAGAACCAGTTATTAGGACCAGTGTGGTGTCCAAATAACTCTCTAAAAAGCCTTCAATTAATCCAAAATGCTGCAGCAAGAGTGCTGACTGGAACTAGCAAGAGAGATCATATTTCACCTTCACTAGCTTCTCTCCTTTTGATTTCCCATAAAATCTGGAAAAGAATTCAAAACCCTCCTCCTTACATACAAAGCTCTTAATGGTCAAGCTCCATCATATTCAAAAGACCTCATAGTATTGTATCGTCTGATTAGACCACTTTGATCCCAGAGGTCAGGCCTACTTGTGGTTCCCACAGTTTCCAAAAGTAGAATGGGAGGCAGAGCTATGAAGCCCTTCTACCAGCTCCCAATCCAGATTCGGGAAGCAGACACCCTCTTTATTTTTACTACTAGGCTTAAAACCTTCCTTTTTGATAAAGCTTATAGTTACAGTGTGCAGCTACTGGTCCTACCTGGCTGATAATTTGTTGTTGATTTTGTTGCTCCTTTTCTTTTCTCTCTTCACTTTCCACTCACCCCAACCAGTCAAAGCAGATGGCCGTCCACCCTGAGCCTGGTTATGCTGGAGGTTTCTTCCGTTAAAAGGACTTTTTCCTCTCCACTGTTGGCTAGGGCTTGCTCCAGGGGGATTTGTTGGCTTCTGGACGTTGTTATGTAAAGTGCCTTAAGATGACTTTGTAGTGAATTGGTGCTATATAAATAAAGTTGAATTGAATTGAATTAAATAAAAGACAATTTATTTTTAAACTTTAATTTTTTTCCCAGATAAATCAGAAAATTAATTTTTCAAACACACAAATCACACACTCTCTGGCCAAACCTTTCACTCTGTTGAGGTACTTAGACACAATTTACAAAACTCATCCACTCTTTTTTGCTAAACTTTAAACACATTTTTAGTCTTTAAACATGTTGTAAACACTGGCAGCAAAACTTACACTCAACAACTCAAAACTGAACACATGTTTCTAATGACCAATCAGGCAGGATAAAACTCAGTTTAGAGCTCACAGGTGGCACAAGTGCATCCCTCTATAATAGAGAGAAACATACAGAGAGGCAGAGGAGGAAAAGTTTGTGTGAGAGGCGATGAAATTATTGATGAAATCAGGTAACTACTGTATCCTAAACCATGTCCTTGTTCATGGGATGACAATTAGGGAAGCAGTTGCCTGGCAAGGGAAAATATTCCCTGTGATGTGGATGAAGTCCTCTGGTCAAACCCTGCACATAAACATGATGTTGCATAATGAATCTCAATTACAGTGACTGTGCAGTAATTTATTTATTTTTTGTTAGGAAAGTGCTAAATGTAGATATTACTTTCATGAAAACATTTCTTTCCTAATTGCATTTGTAATAAATATTTTCTATTATTGTAACTAAATGCCCTGGAGGCTAATTATTTTATGTAGTGTCTAACGAATGTTCTGTGGTGAATATATTTTTACTTGCTGTGTGTTCTGATCACATTGTTTGGTACTGAACACAGGATATCTGGTTTTTAGGTGATAGTTTGGTGTTGAAAGAAAATTCTGGGGTTTTGTGAGTATAGATTGCGTTTTTAGATTTGTTTTTAAGGTTTTGAGAAAATGGGTGGAGGTTTCAAGTTTTTTTGCAAGTGGGAAAAACTGTATTAAATAAAATCTTTGTACTTTATTGTATCTACTAAATTGTTGTATAATGTATGAAGAATGAATCAGCAATTATTGCTGTAATTTGCTTCAATTACGCCAATGGATTCCTTTTAGGTATTGCAAAGTAATTTACAGCACTTTATGTATAACATTCCTGCCCTCTCTTCTGCATTTGGACATGTTTTCATCAACGTCACACCTTTTCTTCTTCTTCTTCCTCTCCCTGCCACCCCTCTTTTTTCCACCTCTGATCCATATTTTCAAAAACAACATTCAGCAGCCATCCCCTTGTTTGTTTGCTAATGAGCCAAACACACTTGATTGCAGCTATAGATTGCACTCAGCTGTGTTCATCAATGTTTTGGATATTTTCTATAGATTTCAATGTGGCTGCAGCAGAAAGACAATTTTTCCCCCAGTTTGTACCACATGGACTTCTGTTAAGTTGACTGTGTGAAGAATTTAGACAATTTGACTTCAGTTTTAACCAATGCTTGATACCAATGGAACAAAAACTGTAAAACCTGTGTGTCTATGAGAAAAATTTGATATTATTTAGTGAACAAATACAAGGAATAAAATGAAAATAATAAAAAGACAGTGAGCACAACACAAATATCAGTAACAATCATAACCACCCTTCAGAGTACAGAAGTACAATGTGAAGACTCTAGAATGATTTTATCGCAGTCAAACTGATTTGGCAGACAAAACAGATGCTTAACTGTACTAGTGATGTGTAGACTGGCTTTAAAAAGGTCTCAACTCAAGCCATTTTAGGTGGCCAGAGGAAGTTTCTCCATCTATCACTCAGGTTGACACCAATTTTGTTTATAGTTTATGGCTCCAGAAATGGTTATTTATTGATATTATTTCATGATACAATGCCCAAAGTTGTGCGTTTTGTGTTGTGCATTTTTAAGTAAAATAAAAAAAAAACACTTTAATTCAAATAACATCCACATCATTTCCTAAAACCATACCTTCAATCATACCTAACAATTAAGTCTAACACATTTTTTTATGTTTTCTAAATAATTTTTTATGTTTTATAAATATTTAGTACCACGAGCATTTGCTACTGTTGCTGATGAAAACTGTGATTACTTATTACACAAGCTGTCAGCTGTAAACATCCATCACAGCTTTCAGAGCCATTTTCTGCTTCAATTTCAGCCTGTTGTACTTACTGTGAGTATGTTCACATAGTTTTTCTGCTCAGTGAGGGATTATTAGCAGAGTTTTATGTGCTCTCACTTGCTGTTTTACCTCAAAAGAAATAATAGATGAGATAATTTGGATAACCAGGAGATCCACTGATCAAAGGTAAAGCTGGAGTTGCAAGCTTTTTGTTTAAAATCCTCATGGACAGATAGGTGTCTTAAAACAGCAAAGTAATACCAGAGGATTGCTTAAATGTTAGAAAGATAATGGAGATAAAGTAACAGATATAAGCACAAAGGCCGGAGAAATGGTTTTACAACCCTGTCTGTCATCTGTCTGCTGTGTTTCCATCTTGTCCTTCATCGTATGATGTCGCTGTGTTGCTGTGTGCTCAGATCTTAGCGATGTGTATAATGTAATTAATGCCAATATTATAGGAAGGATGATTACTCTCAGTTGTAACAATATGGCGCTGCCCTTAACTTTGTTTATCTTCACTGTGTGCCAATCACACAATTTGGAGGTAAATCCCCAACAAATAGAACCTTGCTGAGCTAACTTCAACAATTGCTTGACCCTATCCAAACCAAATTGCTTAAAGATGTTTTACTACTACTAAAAAGTAGACATGTTCATATCAATCTATATTTAGGAGCTCGCTATGTACCAAGGACCTAGAAATTTGCTGTAAACAAACCGCTACTTAAAAAACCTTGTCTTGATCCAGATGATTTAGCCAATTATAGTCCAATATCTAATCTCCTGTTTATTATTAAAATCCTTGAAAAAGTAGTTGCAAAGCAATTATGTGACCACCTGTACAGAAATAACCTGTCTGGTTTCCAGTCTGGATTTAGGATGCATCACAGTACATAAACAGCACTAGTTAAAGCCACCAACGACCTTCTCTTGGCTTCAGATAATTGACTTGGGTCTATACTTGTCCTACCAGACCTCATTTGACACCATTTACCAAAACATTTTCTTACAAAGACTGGAACATGGATTTTTGGATTAAAGGAACCGAACTGCATTGGTTTAAATCTAATCTGTCAGAGTCTAATTTGTTCATGTTAATGATGAATCTTCTATACGCACAAAAATATTGATATGTAATTCCTCAGGGCTCTGTGTTAGGAACAATACTTTTTTAATTCCATAAACTTCCATTGTTATGCAGATGATACCCAGCTATATTTATCTTTGAAACCAGATAGATATTAACCAATTAAATCAAACTTCAAGCATGCCTAAAAGACATATAAGCCTGGATGTCCTATATTTTCCAACTTCTGCCAATGCTCACCTGGAGCAACTAAGATGGGGTTCAGTGTCTTGCTCAAGGACACTTTGACATGTGACCGGGGATTGAACCAACAACTGCAAGATTGATGGACAACCGCTCTACCTTCCTGCGCCGCAGCTGCCCCAGTTGTCCTGTAGACACCAATCATGTGTAATTGTTTTTCTCCTTCTGTCTCCCTCTCTCTGTCCCTTTCTGCAGGTGTCCCCAGCTTTGGAGATGTGTGTTTTCCATTGTGCAGCTACTGGCCCTACCAACCTGCCCGATGTTTTGTTGTTGCTTTTTTAGCTCCTTTTTTTTCTCTCTCCACTTTCCAATCACCCCAACGCGTCAAAGCAGATGGCCACCCAACCTGCTGGAGGTTTCTTCTGTTAAAGGGAGTTTTTCCTCTCCAATGTTGCCTAGGGCTTGCTAAAGGGGGCTTGTTGGGTTTCCTCTACATATAGTCTTGACTTTATTATGAAAAGTGCCTTGAGATTATTTTTTTTGTGAATTGGTGCTATATAAATAAAATACAATTTTATTGAATTGAATGCTGTGAGCCAGGCCAAAAGTTGCCTAACTGAGTTTTAAATTTCACCTTAACAATGCAGTGAAAAGCAGACAACAATTATTAATACCAGCTTATGATTCAATTGAACTGAAGTGTTTTTGTAACACATTATGTTACAGCGCCACTTTGTGTAGTTCTCATTTTTCAAAGATTCTAAAGTTGATAAAGTTTGATTGTGGCAGACTGTCTCAGCTTCCAGTTTTGTTCATCTGTGTCAGTGACACCCCTTCTTTCTTCCCTCCATATGTCCACTCGTTCGTCTGTCTCTCGTCCACTTGTCTCACATTCCTCTCTCTCGATCACGGTGGGGAGCCCTGCATTGGTTTCATGCCGTCTGCCTCCTGACAGCTCACTATGACAATACTGTTGTGAACATCATGTGTGTCTCTGTGCCTTTTTTTTTTTGGAAGTTTAAAAATCACATATGTGGTTGGAGCAGCAGATGCATCTTTGACAGTGGCTATTGTTTTCATTAAAAAGCTGCCTCTGTGTAGGTTTCATTAAAAATTTAAGCGCCTGGAAGCCTGCATGTTTCAGGTGTCACACGCAGCTTGTGAAATGGGATTGGGAGCAGGGCTAAATGAGACGGGGTGACAGGCAAAATTTGGAAAGGCAGACAAGCTTTAACAGCTTCCAGACAATGCTGTCAATGTGGAACACTGTGCTGAGTTGCTATGTCCCATTTTCTTTTACTTTAGTATGTGTATACCCCTGTATCAATCTGAAGTGTCAACATGTTGCCTTGGGCAACATGTCTGCTCAAAGTTTCAGACTTTGAAGAACAAGTACCCATGCTCGGTTTTGTTTTTCAGGCTAGAGATTAGTCTGTTGAAGTGTAAATTACTTCAGCCTTCACTCCTCTCTGCTGCTGTTAAATGCAGATACTTTTTTGACAAGTTCTGCATGTACTCCTTTGATAAAGGAGAAGCCAATAATTTTTTTTTTCTAAATTGTGATTTCTAGCAGCCTCTCTTCATGTTAAGAGCTTATTTAGAAGCTGTTGGAGGCCTCTTACTCTCATGCATACACATACTAATGGGGAAGTGGAATTTCCTTAAAATTCAGAGGTGATGTAATAAACAAATGCTTGGAACCCTCAGTGAGAGCTGTACTGTTCATTGAATTCTTGATCATCTCAGGTCTGTTTATTTTTTTATTCCATCTAAATTTGGACAGGTCACAGGATAATGATAAAAAGATTTTCATGTTGTTACAAATCAATGTTAATGGGTATGTTAAGGTTTTGTATGTGGACCCAAGAGTAGCACAGAGAGGGATGTAAAAATAAGTAACTTTATTTCCACGAAGGGAAGACCAGGTGACCATGACTCAAAACAACGACCAGGGAGATTAGGCAGAAAATACAGAAACACGTGAACAAAGGATTAAACTTAACTTACTGCAGACAGCAGGATAACTGAAAAGGGAGAACTAAAAATTACTCCAACTAGGAGGATAAAACTACTCAAAATGACATTTGCAGACTAGAAATAAACCATAATAAAAGGGAACACAAATCAGGAGGGAATTAACAACTAGACAGAGTAAAACAACAGGGGAACTGAGTGGGGACTGGGCTCAGACTACTAGAAACAATAGAGCAGAGCGAGACAAAAACACAGACCGTGAACCAAACCAAACTAAGAAGTAGACATAAATAAAGCAAGGGGGTAATTGAAATGGCACATAAAACCTGGCAACTAAATGGCTAACAGAAACCATGTAAAAAGAGCAAACATAAGGAGACAAAACAATAACCAAACTTTAGACCAAGATGAGGGGTAACAGAAATGCACAAAAGCTAAGACAAGAGTCCAAAAAATCATGAGACGGGGACACTCGAGGACAGGGTGAAGCACTGCTTGCAGAGACAAACTAAGGCTGTCAGCAAGTAAAGACAGTGATCCAACACTGAACCAAGGGGAGAGCTGGGTTTAAAAAGGGCAGGGGAACAGGTGAAAGCAATTGAGAGCTGTGATGATTGAACTAGGGACAGGAAGTGGAGAAAAGGAAGAACAAAATAAAAGTCCGGGGCAAGAAGTGAAGAAGAGTGTCGGATCATGACAGGGTATTCCTGACACATGTCGGATGAAGTGCTGGTGCTGCTGTCTGCTCTGAAACTTGAGGGGACCCTCATTAGTGCAGACACACACCAAGCCAACATTAGGAATCTAACAAAAAAGGCCTGTTGCGTTGAATCATGTTGGTTTTGTCTGGGCTGAAAATTGATGGTCATGTCATACTGTAAATATGCTCATATTTGAAAGGTGTAGTTTCTGTGTGCCCTTCTTTACTGACCAGACAATCAGAGTGGTCTCTGTCACTGACAGTGTCCGTCACCAAATCAACATGATGAATCTGCTAAGAAGCTGAAAACGTGTCACAGACGTGACAACACCCAGGTTGACAGATTACCCTATACTGACCGACGGCCAATCAGATAGTGCCAGTTGTGTCACAAACCTTAAACACAAACACAACAACAAAAAGCTAAACTAAACATTTCATTAGACAGAATGCAAAATCAGAAAACACAACAAATATTTAGATGACATAAGTTACCATGGAGACAAACTTTGTTAATAACTGAAAAGAAGATAAGTCAGTCGCTTAGAGTGAAGAAAGCAATCCCTTAGATGTTGGTATCACTGGGACACTTGTTTGAAAGGATTAAAGAATTTTTTGAGGGCAAAATCGGGCCCCTCATACAATGCCAATCCAAAAAAATTTGGATGATGTGTGAAACGTTAAAAAAAAATAATGCAAAGATTTGCAAACCTCATTCTCAGAATTGTGAAGACTTTGAAGATCCCACCCTCTACAATACACAATATCATTAAAAGATTCAGAGAACCGGGGGGATCTCTTTGTGCAAGGGACAAGGCTGAAGGTCAAAACTGGATACATGTGATCTTTGGACCCTCAGGCGGCACTGCAATATAAATTATATATATACGTTATAATTCTCTACTGGACATCACTGCATGGGTTCTGCTGAATTGGCCTGCCTGCAGTCCAGGCCTTTCAGAAATAGAAAACATTTGGCACATCATAAAATGAAAAAACTGGCAACAAAGGCCCAGGACTGTTGACCAGCTAGAATCCTGCATCAGACAAGAATGGGACAACAATACTCTCGTAAACTTCAGCAACTGGTCTCCTCACTTCTAAAACATTTACAGACAGTTGTTAAAAGAAGAGGGGATGCTACACAATGTTAAACATTACCCTGTTCCAACTTTTTTGAAATGTGTTGCTGCCATAAACTTCAAAACTAGCTAATATTTTTCAAGGAAATGTTAAAATGTTGCAGTTTCAAATTATAAGTTGTTTGTGTACTATTGTTAAAATAAGGGGTTGATGAGATTTGAAAATCATTGCATTCTGTTTTTATTTAGGTTTTACACATCTTCCCAACTTTATTGAATTGGGGTTGTAATTTAAAAAACTGGAACAAAATTGCAGTCTGGCATGCTTTGATGAACATGTATGTTCATGTATGTGTAAGACACACCATAGTTTTTTATATAGACCTGCAGTAGTTTGTAAATAGTCGCTTATAAAGAGCTTTTATCCAAAGCTTGTCATTGTCAAAGTTTGTCATTTCTTGTGCACAGAATCAGAAGAAGGATTAAAGTGCCACAGATACTTCAAGTACTGCTATACTTGAAGTACTGCTATACTTAAGTAAGTTTTACTCTTAATTGTACGTAAGTAGATTTAAGTATGGCTAGACTGACTTTTACTCGGCTTTTATGGCTACATTGATTTTTACTCCTACAAGTTGTATTATATGTAATACACGTAAACGTATTTGACATGCCTATGTTGTGCTGAGTGTGACCTGCCTGCTGAGATCTGGATTCACGGCCCAGAAGTGCACACAGCTAAAGTAAAAAAAAAAAAAAAAAGGGACGAATTGTCTATTTTCATACAAAGTCTACTGAATTCAAAATGTGTCTTTAAATGGGCATTATGAGACACAGCGTCAAATTTATACATTAATAATACTGACACCTTTTTTTTGTTCTCCTCTCCTTCCTAAGGCAGCAGGGCACATGCTGTGTAACGTAACCCCACATATGCAGTGGGGTTACGTTCAACCAACCGTTGTGCAAAAAAATGACCAAAATAAATGCTACAAGAGAATGACACCCCTTTACAGTTGTGTTTTCTCTTTGTTATGGGATTTCTGTGGCTCATCAAATCTGTGCGTTTTGACCTTATTTCCAGATTCTCAACGTTTTATCAGTGGTCTATGATTTATTCGTCAAATTACATAGCGAATACTGTAATTTTGTACCAGCAGGTTTCTTGTTCTACTTGGAGCACTGCATTTTTATTTTTATTGTGTTCTAGGGTTTTTTAATTTAAATGTAATAGCAAAAAAAATCTGCATTACAACCCAGGCTACTCAAAGTGTGAACCATATCATGGGACAAACATAGTAGGGGAAACAATGACTTTTGATAATGTTAAATTAAGGTTAAGGATTTTCGTCATTTACACTTATTTAACAAAACACACAAAGCAGTACTTGTCCACAGAAAGAGACAGGGAGCAAAACCTTAAGTACTTTGAATTAGTTATATGTTGTCTTTACTGTTTACAACTACAAATAGGTTTCAAATTATTTGGGAATGAATTTACATTTTATTAACACCCCAACTTGTCTGGAAAAAGTTTTAAAAAAGTATAAGATATCAAATAAATAATTTCTGAGTTCATCGTTTTGTGTATATCATTAAACAAACAGGAACTGTTAGTGTGTAGAAAAGCCCCGAGTCAGTTACATGCTGTGGTGGAAGATTGAGATCATTAATGAAATTATCCAAGCTGTCCAGCTGTGCATACTTGGCACACTTTCGGAACATTGAGCTGAACAGATGGAAACACAAGAGGATATACTCCTTTGAAAATATGATGTGTGTTACTGTGTTCCCACCTGCAGGTTCTGGCTGTCCTGGCCAGTAGCAGTTTGAAGCCTGCTCCACTGTACCGAGAGTATATGGACAGTGGTTTTCAGTATGCACTTTTTTTTAATTTCTACTTTTTGAGCATCTTTCAGCTTTCAGATATCTTACCATCACTCTCTTTTTCTCCACTCATGGTCACAGGGAATTATTAGCGCATTTATTTTGCCAGAGTCAAGGACGTTGAGGTAAGGAGACTCCCTCATCACTCCTCACTTCGGGGACATTAATTTGAGATATTGTGTCAGTGACTGCACATATAGTCTAATGTAGCTTTCTCATCAATATTAGCTTTGGGTACATCTTCATTGCCACAAGCTTTTTCATCACCATGTCTGTATTTGACAATAGTAACACATCCAGACACACAGTACACAGTGCTGTTCATAAATGCAGAGTGTATTTGTGCTGTTTAATAATTGTGTTATAATCATACAGACATATGTTGATTGTCATTGGTTTCTGTTGTCTTATGGGGCTATTTTAGAGGGATTGCACCAATATGAACAGTTTGTTAACTCGCTGTGTTTGAACTCATTTAAGACATACTAAATAGTAATAAAGACAAATTTTATATTTACTTCTTTGTCTCTCGGACTGTCTTAAAAATTGATGTTTTAAAATTTGTTTAACGTTCTATATTTTGTGAAATGCTGTCTACATAAAATTTGGGTTTATTCATGCCTTTTTGTGAGTTTGGCATGTAAATGTAATTCTTCAGACTTTTAGAATTATAGGACGATCTGATTATCTGCACATTGTCTCCATGTTAAACTGTTTTTGTCCTGTCTGCACTGAGCAGAAGCAGATGTCACTCAGTCACAACACTGAGTGTTTACCAGAGCAAACATCTGGACTTTGATAAAAAAATTATCTGACTGCCTGGATTTTCTTGGCTCTTGACACCAGTTATTTTACTTGAATTGCAGGCTTGATTTGTGCTGAGGGCACTTACACACTTAGCATTGATATTATGAATGATCCCAGCACAGTTCACATGACTGATCTGGTTACTGATGTGTGATTGGCAAACAATCGATGCACTGTAGAGTCGCAAAACAGTCAGGAACCGGCAGGTAATAAATATTAGTCTTTAAATTATGTATTGTATTATTTTTCTGTGTTCCAAAACATTTTTTCTTTTCTCATGTGTCCCTCCATTTGGTGGCAGCTTACATTTACATTTACATTTACATTTAGTCATTTAGCAAACGCTTTTATCCAAAGCGACTTACAAGTGAGTTACAAGGCAGCGAGCTCACCTACACCCCTTGATTTTCTTTGGGCTTTTCCCTCTCAGGAGTTGCCACAGCGAATCATCTGCCTCCATCTAACTCTGTCCTCTGCATCCTCTTCTCTCACACCAACTAACTTCATGTCCCTTTCTCACTACATCCATAAATCCCCTCTTTGGCCTTCACCCCTAATAGGTCAAAATGTGTCAAATGATTGGTCTTTAACATTATCAAGTGGTCCCAGTCTTAACGATCCTCTCTGGGGCACAGAGGCAGAATAAATGATAGCAGGTAAGTTGAATAACTTTTGGCATCATCACATTCACTATGTGTCCATGCTTTTGTCTTGAAGTCACAAACAGCTGACAAGGTCCATCTATTAATATGGATACTACGGATACTACAATACTTTGTCTTCTGTTAATGTGAGGCCACTCTTTCTTTCAGTCTATATTCATGTCCTTCACTGAAACGGCCCCATTTCAGTATCTGGGCCATCGCATCCGTTTGGGTTAGCTTGTCACTGATCTTGACTGATACAGGTTTAGTCCAATCACGAACAAGTAAGTTTTTTGAAATTTTATTGTGGTTTTTTTTTTTGTTGAATTGCGCGTGTGTGTGTTTGCATGTGTGTTTTGCTCCTTAAACTGTCTAAACACATTTCGTCTTTGTTTTTAAGATTTATTTTCACAAACTCTGTGCTGAAGACGCACAGAAGAAGGACAGTTGTTTTGCACTAAATGTCCAGTTTGTATATATGAACAGGAAATGTAGAGATGGGTACAACATGAACAGAAGTAAGAGAAGGGCAAACAGTTTTGGATTAGACAATGCTCTCCGGTCCCCATGGTTTTACACTTGATGATTACATGGTGTTTGTCCTGCTCCAATTATCTTATGGGTGGGACTGCTTGAGGGCACCTTTTATAGATGCTTGGCTTTTTTCCTCCCTTGTTCCCCGAAATGTGAGGGAAACTTCTGTTCTGTGACATGGCCATTATTTTTACCCACCAAAAGACAGCAATTACTACTTGCCTCGCTGTTTTTCCAGCTATAAAAATAAATCAAATATAGAATGTTCTGATCATGTGAAGCAGGGCAAAATGACTCTTTGTTAGTGATTATTTATACATGTAAGGGCACTGAAGAGAGAACTTTTATTATATTTGTGTAGTTCTGAGTGTTTGTGAGTATTCATTTGGTTTCTGTATCAGCGCTTACTGTGGAGTACATGTATAAAACACTGATCCCCAGCCCCACCTCCACCCATCTACACTTTGTTTGAGCTCACAGTGATTTCTGATTGTACCAACGATCTGATGGGACTTAATTTAGAAAATCTTTCTCCATCAACTGCCTGTTTGTGTGTGTGCATCTGTGTGTCCGTGTGTTTTTTTACTCATTTTTTTTCAACAACTACTTTTTTCATTTTTTACAACATTTTATGGATGTCAATTTGTGGCAAATGTGGACTCCAGCATCGCAGACGGAGTCCGTTTGCATAGTAAAGACCACCGTGTGCAGAGTGTTTGGTGTAGTGTTGTAGTCGGTCACTAGGGGGAGCACTTGGTCTGACTTGAGCAGCTCTCCTACTTCACTCAGCTGTTCTCACACAAACACACCGATGGCACAGAATTCCTGGTATGGCCAAGGTCAATTGTTCACAGAAACGACAAGATAATTTATGGAGAACACAAATGATTTACATTCAATAAGAAGACACAGAAAAAAATCTAGCTTATGATGTTGGGACTTTGGACATCCAGTCACCATCATAAAAACAAAATTAGGGTTTGTAATTATTTAGCTCTAGTGTAGCACAACCACTGCCTGTTAATGAACCAATTTTTAATAATCAATTAAAAATGAACTGATTCTGCTTATGTCACTGTGCCTTGTTTGGTTTTAATATCATTTGATCTGTTCTCCTCTCTTCCTCAATTTCTTTGTTTATTTGCAAGAGATATTTCTAACCTCAGTGAGACTTGACTGGTAAAAACTTAGATTTAAGACATAGATAGACAGACTTTTATTTTATTGTAATTTTTTTTAATGTAATGATTTTATCATAACTTGTGTTTAGTCTCCAGATTTTTTCCACTGTTCTTCTCTGTAAATGTCTCTTTCTCTGAACATTTGCAGTTGCACAACAAGGGAACAAATTATCAGCAAATGAGAAATTTAATTTAGTCACTTCCAGTATAAGAATTGTTATTTAGTTGTTGTTTGTTGTTGGTGATGATTGTGCTGGCTCAACACTTTCATGAATTATCCACATTCTCTGTCCATATTTTGCCAGTATAAAACATTTAATAATAATAACCAGTTATTATACCAAATGTTCAGTCTATTTGTAGAGGAAGGGGGACAGAAGCTACTGTAAAGAGGAATAAATCACATCATCACACTTACCCTATGGTTCGGGTCTAGAACAGTATGCAGTGTAGCTCCAGGCCTTTGTTGCTTTCCCAGGAAACACGCATTGTCCTGAATTAAAGCATCCAACCACCTTTCAAATTTTCCTCTTAGTCTTGCGACTCCTTCTTACTTTCGTAATCCGAAAACTGCGCTTAACACCCCTCACGCTACAGAACAGGTCCTGGATATGAATCTTGCACCGGTTCGCATTTACACCACTAGGGGTCGTATGAGGTTCGTTGATGCGCCGCTCATCCTGCCTCTCTGCCCACTGCTGGGAGGCTGGTGGAAAAGATAATAACGTTACTACTACTGAGTGTAATTATAGCGCACAGCCTTGACAGCATCACATGAACGGTGAATGATTCTCTGCATACATATCACAACATTTACATGCATTAACCCGGTTCGGCCACTCAGTCATTGGGCTTACATAGGCCCAATCGAATCAACAAGTTCTCTATTTACTCTAATCGTACACTTCATTACATGGTGCACTTTACATTACGGGAAGTTAGAAAGTGCTATCACAATATGGCAGCTTAAGGTCAGAAATGTTCAGCTTTGTCTTTTTCTTCCCTTCTTTTCTTTTGCGTCAGGTACTCCAAAGAGTTACCAGTCCCCACCTCAGGGAGAGTAACAGAGAGCAAGAGACACAGTAAGGGAGACATGGGCAGAGCGGACGTTGACAGGCAACCCTGATATCCAATCAGGGTAGAGCTCACGGCGTGATATACGGCCACGGGGGCTGCGAGGGGGAGGTGCGATGCGTGAAAAAAGCAAATAGTTGAGTGAACAGCATCAGTAGAGAGTGGAGTGGAGGAGACCGCAGTGAGGGAGCTGGTGCCAAAGGGAGACAGAGCTCGAAAAACAAAGAGGACACGTCTGAATTTTATTTTCTGATTAGGGACCATCACAGCATAGAAAGCGTTTCTTGTATTTTTCTTACAGGGACTATGATTCTTTTCCAGCTCTTGTCCAGACTGTTTTCATCACTCTAGCGGCACTGCGCTTTATTGGAATGTCCGCTGTAGCTACTCCGGGACGCAGCTGAAGAGCGAGACAGCAGAGTGAGAGTAGAAAAAAGCTTTTACATTCAAACTCTTTTCCATTTTCCAAAATGCCTCTCTTTTAATGGGAACAATTTATTTGGACGCCTTATACATTTTGGAGACTTTTACGCATTTTGGAGACTTTTACCTCCTGACTGAAATGAAGGGTGAAGGGAATTGACATCTTGTGAAATATCAGGGATTAATAAGGTTTTTGATATTTTTTTACCTAAGTGCACTTGTTTTTCCGGCGATGATTGTGTTTTTGATTGTCCTGTGCATCACGGATGGAGTGCTCTCTCAGATACGCTACTCTGTGCCGGAGGAGGCGGACCATGGCACTTTGGTGGGGAATATCGCCGAAGACCTGGGACTGGACCTTACCAAACTGGCTTCCCGCCGCTTCCAGGTAGTACCCAGCTCTCGTACACCGTATCTGGAGGTGAACCTAGAAAACGGCGTCCTTTTTGTTAATGAGAAAATCGACCGGGAGCAGATCTGCAAGCAGGGTGCCAGCTGCCAGCTTAACATGGAAGTGTTCCTGGAGAACCCGCTAGAACTGTTTCGGGTTGAAATCGAAGTGGTGGACATTAATGACAACCCGCCCAGCTTCCCCGAGACCGACATCACAGTAGAGATCTCAGAGAGCGCCACGCCGGGCACCCGTTTCCCTTTGGAGAGCGCGTTCGATCCGGATGTGGGTTCTAACGCTTTACGCACATATGATATCACCACTAACAACTACTTTTATTTAGACGTGCAGACCCAAACGGACGGAAACAAGTTCGCGGAGCTGGTCCTGGAGAAGCCGCTGGACAGAGAGCAGCAGGCAGCGCACAGGTACGTGTTGACCGCGGTGGACGGCGGTCAGCCTCCACGGACTGGCACCGCGTTGCTGGTGGTCAAAGTGTTGGACTCTAATGATAACGTGCCAGTGTTTGAGCAACCCGTCTACACAGTGAGTCTCTCGGAGAACGCACCAGTGGGCACGCTGGTCATACAGCTGAACGCCACCGATCTGGACGAGGGACTTAACGGGGAGATCGTTTATTCCTTCAGCAATCATATCTCCAACCGCGTAAAGGACCTATTCAGCATAGACCCGCGCACCGGGCGCATCGAGGTGCGCGGAGAGGTGGATTTCGAGGAAAGCAGTCTGTATCAGATTTTTGTCCAGGCCAAGGATTTGGGGCCAAATGCTGTTCCCGCACATTGCAAAGTGCTGGTGAAAGTCTCCGACGTGAACGACAACGCACCGGAGATCACCTTTAGCACTGTCACTGAGTCGGTTAGCGAAAAAGCGGCTCCTGGCACCGTTATTGCGCTGCTGAGTGTGACGGACCGGGACTCGGAAGAGAACGGACAGATCCAAGTGGAAATTCTCGGGGACGTCCCGTTCAAATTAAAATCTTCTTTTAGGAATTATTTCACCATAGTGACCGACGGGGCGTTGAATCGGGAGCACGCAGACTCATACTCTGTCACAGTGGTCGCGCGAGATAAAGGGACACCATCACTCGCCACTAGTAAGTCCATCCGAGTCCAGGTTTCAGATGAGAACGACAACGCGCCAACATTTACGCAGCCCATATATGATGTGTATGTGGCAGAGAACAACGTACCAGGGGCGTACATACACGCAGTGACGGCACTGGACCCGGATATCGGGCACAATGCGCTCATTAGCTACTCCATATTAGAGTGTGATATCCAGGGCATGTCAGTCAAAACCTATGTGTCAATTAACGAGGAGACGGGTTACCTGTATGCACTGAGATCCTTTGATTATGAGCAGCTGAAGGATTTCACATTCATGGTCCAGGCCAGAGACACGGGCACCCCAGAGCTCTCCTCCAACGCTACAGTCAAAGTTATCATTGTGGACCAGAATGACAATGCCCCCCTGGTGTTGGGCCCCCTGGGGAAGAATGGCACAGCCAAGGAGCTACTACCCCGTTCAGCTGAACCAGGGTACCTGGTGACCCGTATTGTGGCTATGGACTCAGATGATGGTGAGAATGCCCGTCTGTCCTACAGCATCCAGAGGGGGAACGAGAACGGCATGTTCAGGATGGACTGGAGGACTGGGGAGCTCAGAACAGCGAGGCGGGTGTCGGCCAAGCGAGACCCCCACCAGCTGTATGACCTGCTGATTGAGGTTAGAGACCATGGTCAGCCACCACTGTCCTCCAGTGCCAGTGTGCTGGTGATGCTGGTGGATAGTGTGGCTGAAGGCCGCGGCAATGGAGAACGAGGCAGCACAACCAAGGCCAAAGACGGAACCCTGGACCTCACCCTGATACTCATCATTGCCCTGGGTTCCATCTCTTTCATCTTCCTTCTGGTCATGATTGTGCTGGCCGTGCGCTGCCAGAAGGACAAAAAACTCAACATTTACACCTGTTTGACCAGCGACTGCTGTCTGTGCTGCAGCTCCTGCTGTTCACGGCATGCCCGGGCCCGCAAGAAAAAGCTTAGCAAGTCGGATATCATGCTGGTGCAAAGCGCCGTTAACGTCAGTGGGGGTGGAACGGCTCAAGTCCCTGTGGAGGAGTCTGGGAGCTTTGGCTCCCACCACCAAAACCAGAACTATTGTTACCAGGTATGTCTGACTCCAGAGTCTGCCAAAACCGACCTCATGTTCCTAAAGCCCTGTAGTCCTTCTAGGAGCACAGACACCGATCACAACCCGTGTGGGGCCATAGTGACAGGGTACACAGACCAGCAGCCTGACATCATATCAAACGGCAGCATTTTATCAAATGAGGTAAGAGTCCCTCTCATACCTACAGTTTAACCTCCCCTTCCATTCAGAGACCCTCAGCATGTCTGATGATTCATACACAAGTCCTTCCCTCAGACACATGAAGCCTGCCAGTTTGGTACGACTTATGTACACCCCTACATGACAGCTATTTGCATTCTCTAACTTTTTTCTGTCACATCAGTGGCATGTCAGGTCTACAATTGGCTGTTACTGAATGCTAATACACTCAGTGTGCAGCCACATTCTCTGACTTCTTTCAGAAAATGCATTAAAGGAAATAGAATGATTACACTACTGTTGCTGACATGTTGCCTTTAGAAATCCTCAGGGATGTCTACTATCAAACAGCAATTATTGCATGTTTATGTGATGCTCCCAAGTTTTGAGAGGGAAGAGTGTGAGGATAATGTATGATGGCTCGGAGGCTGCTGGTTGCTGTGGGTGCATCTGTTTGTGTTTGACTGGAGGGGGGTTCACATTAGGCATACTGGTCACAATCTTGCTGAGTCGCACTAGCACAAAGATGCGTCTCTTGCCTGTGCCAGCCTCAATAGGTGCACTACTCTATCTTGCACCTTGGCAACATATCTGTAGATATGTCCACCCCCACCCCCCACCCCCGTGGGAAAACACACCTCATCAAACACACATTCCTCAACAGATATGAGTGATGTCTGTAAGTTGAATGCAGCACAAGATGAATTAATAGCTTACACTAACATGGCACTGTGTGGGTTGCATCATATCTGGCTAAATGGTGGGAATGTTTTTTTTCTGTTCGATTTCACTCTCTATGCTAATCATGTTACACAAGCTGGTTGAACAACATTCAGTGACACTGCTTCTTGTGTTTCAGACCAAACACCAACGAGCTGAACTTAGCTACTTGGTTGACAGGCCGAGACGTGTCAACAGGTAAATATGGAAAAAGATTCTTGCTGAAGCCTTTCACACATCCATCTGTAATAAAGCTCCTGTCTGCTGACTGTTGCTTAATTCGCTGACAGCTTAATTGTGATGATTCTTTGTCTCTGGTTTCAGTTCAGCGTTCCAGGAGGCAGACTTAGTAAGTTCCAAAGACAGTGGCCACGGAGATAGTGAGCAGGGAGACAGCGACCACGACGCCACTAATCGAGGCCATTCCTCCGGTAAGAACGATGTCTATGACTTTTATGACTTTTCTTCAGTGTGAGCCTATTGTGATTTGAGGCAAAGTGCAAATCAGGGGGTAGGACCAGAATAGGTTATGCTTATTTGCATGTGGTTATCATGGGTTGTGGGTCCAGGAGCAGATTGCTGCTGGTTTCTTTAGTGCCTGAATTTTGGACTCTTCTTACTCAGTTGTGACACACAGGCTGCAAAATGAGCATATTTTAATTAGTGTTAGCATCATATGGTTTCAGTCAACATCATCTGAGCTATTTCAGTGTCCAAGAGTCAGTTCTTATATTGATATTTTACTTTGAGACATTCTGATATCTAGTGAGGAAAAAATAGGATGGTACGTAGGAGATCTGCTCATTAGCTCTCTTGACTTTCTGTTATGTATAACCTGGCAGGTAATGTTGGCAGGGTGAAAGTGAACAGTGGTGCTGTTGTTTGTAAATATGCCAATCAGACACGATATTAACACACAATATGCTGGTATTCATATTGTTACTGATCAGTGCATCTTTCAGTGAAGAGCCTGCTCCCTGCGAGCTCAGTCAGTTGGTGCTGGAAACCACTTGATGAGACGTGACTGGCTTTTTAATGATGCCATGCTCGGGAAGCGGACCAAATAGGTTGCGGCTGCAGCAAACAAAAAAGGCGATTCATTTGTTGATTAGATTAATTAACACACTCATTCATGCAGAAACTCTTCAACTGTAATTCCTTCATTCCTGTCTTTTTCCTCCCTGACCATATTCCATCCTCTTCTTTCCTGTTTTATCTTCCCTGTCGAATAGGAACCCATCCGAGATCATACAATAGGGCCCGACTAAGTTATGAATGGAGGTTTTATGTCTTCATTCAGTGACGAGCTTTCTTTGGTGCAGGCCCTCTGTGGACAGAGCCTGTCATCATGTCTGGTCAGCCACAGCAGGGGCCCTCACTGTGCCAAATGGAGCTTGCCTGTCACTTCCACTGTTACTCCAGTAGGCTGGATGGGTTACACAGTTGTCAGTAAACAGAAGCACACACAGCCGAATCGTTTGTCCTGACCTTCTGTCCCAACGTTTTATAATCTAAAAAGATGAGAGTTAAATGCCTAGATATAGTTCATTTATTTGGAGTATTATAAAACTTTGAAGCTTGTTACTCTGAATAAGGACTGAGCCAACAGCTTGGTGTGGATAGAGAAATAATTAAGAGGAAAGTAAAATAAGTGACAATGAATCTGACCAGATGTTTTAAATTGTACATACATTTTCCTCAATACTAACAAAATGATAACATCACTTGAGCCTTGTCACCACTATAGCCTCCCCAGCCAGCTGCAGAACGGGGGCTCTTTGTGGTCCTGTTTTAAATGTGACATACCTGATAGCCATTGTCTTAACTAAAGTAGCAACAAGAACATTGTTGGCTGTGGAACAATAAATAGTGTTAAAGTGGCAACTTCGGAGAAATCTGACTTACATTTAAATCAGGAGCTCTGACTAAAAAAAGTTAACAAAAGGTTTGAAGGTAATAATTGCATCGGTTTTATCTTCTTCACCAGCATAGGAACATTTTTATTCTTACACAGGCTGGAGCCAGCCAGCTGCTTTATGTTCTATTTTGAGTGTGTTAGCATTCTGTTGCCTTACTTTCAGCCTCTGTCTCTTATACACATGTACAGTATGCTGGGGTGTATGTTCACTCGATGCAGTGGCAGGCCCAGCAGCAGTTGACTACTGACTTTGAATACCCTTGGTGTGGCAAATAGGATCCAGTTAGTTTGTTGCAGAGTTATCAGCCAGCTTAGTGCCTTTAAACAGATTATTTGCTGTGCCTTAAGCCTTTGTTTGATTAGGATAATTGATAGCCAGGCTTAGCGTCCCGCAATTCTGCTCCCACAATGCTGGAAAAAGAACACAGGCTTTATTCTCAGCGTGTTAATTGAGTGAAGGTTTAGTTGAATCGCTTCAGTGTTTTAAAAATGATAATGTTATATAAAAATGTTTACATGTCATCCATCACAATGGTGCATTAGTCTCGGCTTTGACACAGGACTTCATGAAAACATCAGTCGGTTCTTTCTTTTCCTTCCTGAAAGACATTTTTTGTCAGTGTAATCAGATTTATTGAAACTTATTGTTTTTTCTGGCCACACTCAATTAGTTTGTTGTGAATTAAAACATTGAAATTGCATAACAATGGCCGACAAATACGACAATAAGATTTGTTAGAGCGTGTTTCTCTCGCTACCCTCGTTGCCCCATAATTTCTCTGTCTTCTCTTTTTTTCTGTAGTGGGTGTTGTATTTTTTGTTGACGCAATAATTTGTGTTTTTTTTTTTCCTGCTGCTGGCTGCGGTGTCGTGCCAACATTTTCTGCTGCTTTAGGCTATGTGCTCAGTTGTTCCTTGATCAAAAGCAGCTCACTTTCACCTCATGACAGATGCACCTAAACTGACACAAAGGCTCCAGAAACCACCTGTAACAGAATTATGAGAAGGATGAAGCACAAATAGAAAGCACTATTAAAAAATCTGGACACACATCTCATTTAAAGCTTTGGTTGTTCTTGCTGTGCTACTTTTATTGTGTTCAGTGTTGTAGAATCCTTATTTATGACATCACTATGAAATTTAACATTGTAATTGCATTACGGTTTCAACGTTAAACCTCAACGTTATTACAACTGCTGCTACCACCTTTTATTTTTATTTTTTGGCAAATAGTCATAATGTACTTACTTTATTTTTAAATCTATCAGTGAGTTACTCTCAGGCTAAATAGGGCTTAATTAGAGAAAAGGTTTAAGGCAACATTTTTTTTTAATGAGTGCTGCCTTTTTTCTCAGAATCAGAAGTCAAAGTTATAACTATAATAAACTATAATACTATAATAAAATGAGCCTAAACCTCTTCTGCACAAAAATATCTAATTGTTTAGTCTATAAACATTTTAGAATAATTAAAGATTTTCTGGTTCTGTCAATATAGTTAAACAAATAGATTCAGTATACATCAAATGACAGTGGTACAAAAAGTACTGTTAATGTGATACATTGGAAATGTGATACAGTGGAAATACAGAAAACTAATTCAGGTATTTCAGTTGCCACCAGTGTTACTCATTAGTTAAAATTAAGAATTATTATACAATAATTGTCCTTTCATATATTTTATTTTTATGTTTCCATCTCATTCATGTAAATATTTAGTCATCTATTTAATTGTCCTACACACTAATTAATTTGGCCAGCGGAATAGAATATTGTGTATTATTGTAGTATTGTGAGTGTAAATGTGACTGAGTATGAACACAATACATGTATGTAAAAGTAAATATGTTGTATATGCATACACACATACTCCTGTCTTTACATTTACCTTCTTACAGATATGATTCATTTAAAGCAGCTTAAAAGCTTCATGTAGCTGAAACCACAACCACCTTCGTTTGGCTTGATAAAGGATTTAAACAATCAAATCAGTCATGAAAACTGTCGCTGATTTATTTAGTACCAAAATGAATATTTGTTCATGTCATTTCAGCACAGTGGAAATGTCATTTGATTTAATCTAGTAGTGGGAACCCAGATGTGAATCTAAGCTCCATTTACGGGATTTTCATGCACTTTGAGCTTGAGTGTTTAGTTAGGTTAATGTTAAGCTGTCAAAGTTAAAGGTCATTCTATACATTCTGGGACAGTCATTATATTCTGTCATTCTGTCATTTGCTGCCGGATTGGTTAGGACCACTCTGCATCCCAGGGATTGTTGTTCAGGGACCTTATTTCAAGACCTGCAACATGTACATATTATCAATAGAGCCAATGTCGCACACACTTGAGTAGATTGAGTCAAGCACTTATCTACACACACACACACACACACTCACACACACACGCACACACAGCTGAAGCCCATCTTACCCTGCTGCCGTTAAGAATTCCTTCTTAGGCCTGCGGTTCATGTTATCACCGTGGTAACAGCTCACTGATCTGTAATTCATTTTTCAGACCTCTGCATACCAATTACCAAATGAAGGTTATTATGGAGACTTTGCATTTGCCCTGCATGAACACTGAGCAGAATGCTAAAAAGAGTTGAGGCGTTAGAAGTAACGAGGGTCAGCACGCTTTAAGATTGCACTGCCCTCCCCTCTCTTTGTCTCCTCATCAGCCGCCACTCTGCCCGTGTTTGGCTCAGTGTGAGACAGGTCTGTAAGTGGATGGCAGACACTGTACTCTGCAGGTGTATCAAGTCTAATCACTCATGCCGACTGTTTGCTCTGAGAATATTGTTGGAGAACTACAAAGTAGAGTGATAAAAACATTACCCACAATATTTATTCACATTTTGAACAGTGCTAAATCTTTGTGTGTAAGTGTGTGGCTGAGAGCTTCATTTTTATAGCTGGAATGTTTTTTATCCTGCTGATTTGATAGAGAAGGTCTAATGTGCCAGGGGAACATCTAATTTTGCCAAAATGTCAGGAAATATCAAGATGTCTTGATCTGGCTTTGTGGCTGAAATTACTCTCCCTCTATCTTTATCTCTCTGTCTTCCTCTCTCTCTGTCTCTGCGAGAGTCTTATCTCTCTGACAGAGTCTAAATGCCACATTTCCCATTCCCATTTTGAGAATTAATACAGCATCCATTTTGTAAAGGAAACAGAACTTTGTGTCCTTCTTCAACTTTTTTCTGTTGTTGCCCATAGTGCTGTGGTTCCTGCACATTCAGGTGCATCCAGCATGAGCTCTGGTCCCTGCTTAAGCCGTACATTAAGTTGTTTTCTCCTGTGTAAGAGCCCGTATTAAAATGTAATGTGATGGTGTATTTATGGCATGTTGCTTAATATTTAATAAGAAACCCTCTGCTCTCGATAGGATACTGGGCACTTTTCCAAGCTGTTAGTGACGGCAAGCCAAATTAATCCGCTTTGTAACAAAGCAAATTCCCCGTTTGCTGACTACTACAGACACACACAACAAAACTCACGCGCATGCACAGACACACACACAGACACAAACATTCTGCTTACTGAGACGCTGCAGTCTTAGCCTAATCAGTCTGTATTCAGAAGGATTAGCAGTAGATAGCCCTAGCTGGACAGTACAGATTTTAGCCCCAAACAGAGACTCAGACACACATACACAAGCGGATTTAGGTTTCAAAAAACATGCATACACAGGATCTAGGCCCTACTGCAAAAAACATATGGGCCAATGAAAACACAATTTGGCTTAAGGCTTACACTTGGCCTAAATAGCTGTGCTGAACGGCTAACCTTCCTGCTGAATCTGTCCCCCCTTGCTTTTTGACAAAAGATGAATTCCATCCATTAAAGAGCCTCGCAAATAATTGCTCCACATGAAAGCAAGCATGCTCAAACTGGTTTTCAGTCGTACCTGCGGCCAAGCCTTTCATGGAGGACAATAGGGTTTGAAAGGAGGGAGAGACTGAGGGCTGGGGAAGGGGGCTGGCTGGTAATCCAGTACTATTGAGTTTGTGGTTTGGTTAATCTAATGTCGTGGCTAAAGGGAGCATTTGCTGGCAATACCTTTGAAGACAGCACCAACCCCTGAGAAAATGCACACACACGCACACACACGCACACACACACACACACACCCACACACACACAAATTTCGTTCACCAATTCAAAGAGATTATTTTTGCAATGCATGTAAAAGCCTGCAGCACACACAAAAACATATAATGAGCTGTGATGTTTTGCATACGATTGAAGATAGACAGTATTTAAGGTCACAACGTTGCACCCCCAGGCTAGAAATCAGCAAGGCCGTAGAAAGGTTCTGGATCTGATTTAGGGAGGAGCTACTAAGGTCATGTTATCAGTGTGTTTTCTGGGAATTTGTTAGATTTACAAAACAGGAGCAAGTTCACATTTTACAAGTTTGAAACTGAATTTAGATGTACACATACACAATGTTTAAACTAAAAAAAGTATCCTAATAGAACTGGAGTTACCTCAGTATTTCTACTGTATATCCTGGCTGCAGCTTTGGTCAGCAAATTGATCCTTCTTTTAAATTATAACTATTTCTCATTATATGCTATGTATTACCTTGATATATTTATAAATTTAATTGATTATATTTAATATCAATAATAGTTGCATTAACTTACATAATGCATATATTTTGAGAATGATGAGAACTGTTTAAATTAATTCTCCTTGAAAAACAAACACTATTCCTAAATTTCCACTTGGAACAGATTAGATTAAGCACTGCAGAGTTTATTCTGTGCTTGGAAACATGGAGCCTTGAAAATGGAAATAAAAGAAGGAAGACACAAAATTTCCTCAAGTCATTTAGTCTATTTTTTGTAAAATTTGTAAAAGTTAGGAAATCTGCCCTTTATGGTAAAATTAAATTGTCATTATAATTTGTTACTTTGAAGTAGAGTCTTTACTCCCTGTTAAGATGTACTTTCCACAACATTTCAGGAACAAGGAAATTGAGTGAGAGTTTGTTGTCTCATCCATAGGTTTAACTTATTTTCCTTTATTTACTAAATGTAAATTGACACATCTTAAAGGCTCTGCTAGAGCTCAGTTTGATGTGATAGGACTGAGCGTGGATGCTAAATGAGGGATACACATGTTTACAACAGTGGGCATACAGTACAAATGTGTGTAAAACATTTCCAAGTAGAAATAAAACTTTTTTTATTTACTTATTTTTTTTACTTATTTGCCTCAGAATATTTTATTTGGTTGTGACTGTTCCCATGACTGTAGGTTCTGTAAATATCTGTATATACAGACTGGCTGGGCCTTGTACCTGCAGATACTATACATATTTGTTTGATGTACATTTGTTATTGCCATACCATAATTATTCTGATATGTTTTCATGTAAAACCCTGAAATTAAATAATTAGTAACTACACTGATCAGTCACAACATAAATACTTGGGATCATAAAAAAGTCATGGAGGAACAGGGTCAGCATGTCCACTTTGAGTAGTCTGCAGCTAAATAGCACCATACAAAGTGAAATATGTTGAAGTACAAAAGTAAAAGTACTCCACTAAGAAAACTGTATTATCAACTATACTGATTATGGTCAAAGATTAGTGTTGCTAAAGTTGGTTTTATGTTGTTGCGGATCAGTGCAGAGCAGATAGATAAATAGAGTGGAATAAAAAGTACTTTTATGACACCAACCCTTTTTGTTCCCTCTTTGCAGGCGCTGACCTGTTCTCTAACTGCACAGAGGAGTGTAAGGCCCTGGGCCACTCCGATCGCTGCTGGATGCCTAGCTTTGTGCCCTCGGATGGGCGCCAGGGCCCAGACTACCGCAGCAACCTTCATGTGCCTGGCATGGACTCAGTCCCGGACACAGAGGTATTTGAAAGCCCTGAGCAAACGGCCGATAGGTCATTCTCCACCTTTGGCAAAGAAACGCCTCTCAGTCACCAACACCTCCACCTTCACCAAAATCATCACCTCAGCCACCACCACGGCACCCTAGAGAGGAAAGAGTTTGAAGCACTTCTGCCTAGCTCCAGAGCACCTTATAACCCAGCTTATTTAAGTGAGTATTGTGTTTTGCTCTGGCTTAAGCACCCATCACACTCTCTGATTTGGTGATAGAATTAGGTGAAAAAGAAAGGATTCCAAATTCAATTTTCTCCCTGGATTGGCTGGCAGAAAGGAGCATGAAATTCATTTCAGGTCTGACCCCTGTTCTCTTAGCCCTCTTGTCAGAGTGTTTTACTAACTCTTCCCTCTTTCTCAAGCATCTCCATTATCTCCGACTGTGATAATCTTATCTTCCCTCAGCTATAGTTTCAATTTATAGTTACACACACACACACACACACACACACTCACTCACTCACACACACAGATACATACATACACACACCGCCCGCACTGATTAGACTGTGGGACTTTCCAAATTAAACATGCCAAAAGCAATTATGGTCTGTGAAGTTGCCTTGATGTAGGTGGAGATGTTAGCATTAAGGAAGCTCTGAAGCCCAGCAATGAAAAATGGCTGTTTTTATTCAGTGAAAAAGAACGACAGGCACTGAGTTTAACATCACATTCTTATTCAATGGACATCACTGCGAGGATCAAAAAACAGTTTTAGATAATTGAGAGAAAAAAGAAAGCAAAAGGCGTATTTCCCAAGGAATTACTGTTTCTAAACTAGCATTCAAAGGCCACAAAGAGATACATACTCAATCATTGCAATTTGGTGATAATGCTTAATTATAATTTTGTCAAGCAGTGCCTGAAGGGTCCCCCTCTCTCATCATCTGACACAGCTAGCTGGAATTATCAGACTGTCAGAGCCCTGCTGCTTCCCTGGTGCCATCATTTAAAACCGCAGCATGCTGTTAGGAACAGCAGGAAAAATGTTTCTTTTTTCCTTTTAATTAATGTTTTATTCATTTGTTGTAATTTTTTTTTTTAAATTCTGGATCAAAATGTTCTGTTGAGCAAGCAACCAATTTGCTCACACTAGAATTTCTCACCATTTATAAAAGGCTGTGTTTTGGCACCATAGCTGCGCACTGTATCTGATTTAAACTGTAGGATACTTGATGCAGGTATCGTGGTATAAAAGTATAAAATTGAAAGGAAATTGATAACATAACTCAGATGTCAACATCATCTGAAAGATTCATAGATAAATAGAGTCTATAAAATAATGTTAGATTACAGCTGTAACAGCTATTTTAGACAATAAAAGAATTATTACCTTAATAATTTAAAAATAAACAAATAATTACTAATTATGATACTTAAAGTAAGCTGGATAAAATACAATAATAAATAATTTATGGTGAGAATACTAACTTTCAGTAAGGTGAGAATTCAGTAATTTCAGTTATATAGGGTAGAATCAAACTGAATGATATAATTATAAAAAAATGTTTTTGAGTTTCCAAGTTTTGAAGAAGGGACCATACAAGCACAAATCGTGATGCTCAAAGTGAACTAAAGCAGGCTGATTTTGATAAGAAAGATGACACAATATGATATGATATACTTTATTGTCATGAAATCACTGAATACCTTACAATATAAACAGATTGAAACACACATACAAGTACATGCGGGTGAAGTTCTGTGAGCACTGATTTAGCAGTGTAAGATACAGGGATATAAGACAGTGTAGCTAACACCATCAAATAGGATCTAATACAGCATGCAGTATCAACTAATTCAATTATTATAAAAATATCTTTGCAAGTCATTTAACTTTAATGTACAGAGAATAAGAATTAGAATAAAAATGCATTTCAGTAAAAATAAAATAAAAATAAAAATAGTAGCACTGTTGTTGTATGACAGTTACATTTAAATTGACAGTGTTTGTTGTGTGCTGCTCTGCCTCTAATAGCTACCACGGATCTGCTTGTTATGTGCTTACGATGCAGCACTCCAAGTGAAGGGCTCCCAATGTTGCAGTGTTTCCCAGAGACACCACCACTCATTCCTCTCCCCAAGTAGATCACTTATGAGCTAATGAGTGTGTGTGAGTCTGTGTGCATTTGTGGGGGGAGGAGGGGAGGAGGGACAACAGTCAAAGCCTGGGTGGGGAAGAAGAGTGGGCAGGGTGAAGAGGACTGGAGTGGAGGAGGGGATAGAATGATGATACCATCTCTGTCTAATCTGATCATAAGCAGTGATACACTTGTCCTGGGGGGTGGAGAGATAGGGTTTGGTGTTGTGATAGCCAGAGCCCAGTGATTACACTCATCAAACTCAGTGACTCTGTTTACATGAACTTTAGAACCCTGGTTACATTAAACTTACATTCAGCAGATAAATAATGTGATTTATCTTCTTAATTTATCTTAATTTGAAAGCATGGCTCACAGATTTTACCATATAGTGATAGAAATCGCAGCTTTTATACTTTTTTTTAAAATATTTATTTATATTGCTGCTGCGTGCAGTAACAGAAAGACATAACAGATACAACATATCTCATTTTCACAGTGGTAATAAATTACAAAAGATAAAGAAACGTGGTGGGAAGTTGCCTTGTTAGAATTCTTTAAGCCACTTTGTGTTAGTTTTAGTTTGGACTGTATCTAAAGAAAAGGCAACATCTCTCTCTTTTATCCAGCCACTCCACTCTGCTCGTTTCCTTGTCTGCAGCCTTTTTAATGCTCATGGTCTCTTCTAAAAAGCTGGATAGAAACCTTGTTACAAATATAAATGGTAGAGAAATTAACACACAAGACGTCTACCTGGGTTAAGTGGGTTTCTGCCTTATATGACAGTTAATGAACCGCTTGACAAAGGCATTGAACACAGACGGGGAGGCTTGAGCCCAGCCTCCCTCTTTTGTTGTTGTCCTAAATAAATTGACCATGCAATATTTACCAGCTCACCCACCCTCCAGTGCCACTATTCCCATAACCAGCCCCCCTCACATACATACAGCAGTCACACACATATTATCCATGAGCCATTTCACAGGAGTGAATTTAAACAGCTGAGGGATGTAACATTTTTTCCCACTTTTTTTTTTTTTGTTGCGCACGTTTGAACCCAGTGATTGTGTGTTAATAGGACCATCTCAGCCATGGTTTACTGTCTTTTGGGTTCTGTCATAACCTCTCAGACAGTCCGAAACCTCGCTACACTCACACTTACATCCAGGCTAATCAGGTTTTGTGTGTTTCTCTGCTTCCCACAGCGAGGAAAAGGGTTTGCTAGCTCCTTTCGTGTGGACTTATCAGAGACTGCATGACTTTGCACAATCACTCCCTGATGACCAAGTCTATAAAAAAAGCATCAAGTTTTCAATCCATTCTGGCCCCCCACATCCCCATCCTCACGGAGCAAAAAATAAAAACACTCATGACTACAAACAAATGAGGAATGACCCCTTAACGAACAAAGACCCCTCCTTTCTGGAATTCCTTGGAGCACTGCTGGACTTTGGAGGCGCCCCTCTCTCTGGATTAGGAGACGACTGCACATGAAGAGGAGGAGGGGGTGACATGGATGTGTATGCAGGCAGGCAGACGTATAGCCTTACAGGGAGGACCCCTTTATCTCAGCAGGACTGAGATCTTACAAAAGGAGGAAGAAGGACAGCAATGACAGAGACAAAACTGCTCACTGATCTGCGTGTGCCTGTTTACAGTATCGATGTATACATTTCTGAGGAAAAAAATGATAAGCACTACATATATGTACTGAAAGACAATAAAATTAAGAGCCACCTAGAGAAACCGCCACTGAGCCCTTTAGGCGTTTGTACTCGCAGAGAGAATGACGCCAAATTGTACAGGAGAATCTTTGTGCATTTCAAAATGCAATACCACAGTTTTAGATTTTTCTATTCTGTTCGTGTGGTCAGGTGTCTCTATTCCAAGCTACTTCAGACTTTGTAAGAAAACATTGTGGACAGGATTTTTTTAATCGTTCTTGTTTTTAATTTTGAGTTCCATTGGGGTTGTGTTCTTCTTTCTTTTGCTTTGGGTTGGTTCGTCACCTGTAGGCTTGGACAGTGTTTGGCCTACACTTTTATGATTCTGAGGCGTCAGTAGTTTCTATAATGTGTGAGAAGTATTTACTGTAATCTTTTCAAGCTGAATATAAAACTCTCTATATAAATCTATCTATATCTACTTGTTCTGACGGCGTGCTGTCCGTTTGCTGGGTTCCACGTTCTGATTCAGAGGTTTGACTCTTGTTTAAGTTCCCCTGAAGAAGGCTTGTTGTTTTTCCCAGTGGGAGACATAAAGAAAGACAGAACAGCCTTAGCAGATGTAAAACTCAAGTTCTCATTGTTTGACATTATTTCATTTTTTTCACTTTTGGATCTTGATAAATATTATATCTATAAATAAAAAGAAGGTAATAATTTAGATTAAACTCCATGGTAATTCTGTGTCATTGTAACCAAAATTTTAAGGGTTCTTTTCCAAGGAACTACTGAAACATGGCCAAATGCAAAAGGTGTTTCACAAAATGGCATTGGAATCCATTTTACACACATTTCTTTCTCACATATTACACACATTAATATACACTCAAACACAAACACACCAAAATGTCAACAATAAATTGCAAAATGCTAAAAAGAAAGGTGTTGTGCTTTTTTTTTTTGACGACTTTGTTGTCACGCAATAAAAAAAGGGCTTCAGTTGAGCTGATTTAATAAATGTGGGTTTTTTTTACAGCCAAGGCTGTATACTTACTGACCTCGAGCTCCAGGCCTCTGCAACACCCTAAAGCACCAGCTTCAATCTGTGACGTTTGCTCTGTCTCATGTAAAATACTGATTGTTGTGAGAATGTAGCTCTCTGCTTTTTTGTACATTTTTGAATAGAAATGAAAGATCTATGAAAGATTATAATGAAAGTAAATCTTTACATAGGTTTTTACTTATAGTAAAAATTAACCTACACTGAAAATCCCGTGTTTAGACACACTGCTGTCTTGAAAAAGCGATTTAACTGAACTTAGTATGAACTTTGTTTTTCTTTGTTTGCAGTTTTAAATATGTAAAATTTCTCAGTTGAATTAACTTGAGAAAAAAAGTTGGCTTTGTTTAAACAAATAATATTGATTTGGTTGCTCGTTACATTGCTCAGTTTAAAGAAGCAATTCCAGCTGCAAGTCTTTCAGTGCCAAAGCAGTACAAAGACATCCGTACCCCCAGTGACTTTTTTTAGTGTCTGTGGGTAGGGACTGAAATACACACAAACCTTGCATGGCAGCAACCATCAGCATTTTAAATGTGTTTGTTAGGTGAATGAGAGGCAATATTGTAAAGCGCTTTGGATAAAAGCGACAAATAAGCAGACCATTTGCCATTAGACACAGTGCAATAAAAATAATTATTTATGTTTTTTTTTTTCAAGTCCTCAAGTCAGAACGAGTCACGTTTTTGTTGTAATGCGTCAGAAAAGCTGTGCAAAGCTCAGATCAAGTAAAAGTACTAAATTCTTAATTGAAGATATTTCAATTTCACCATCCCATCCTTAGCTTTATTTATTGTCAAATGAGCTCATTAGACATGTAAATGTAATATTCTGATTCCATGTCCAAACTTTCAGCTCCCTAGTACAATGAGAAACAATTCTCAAATATCACTAATCTATATTTTCATGTATAACTCCGACATGTCCTACACTGTTATGGTTTGTGATTTATGTCACCGAGCTGCATCAGTGACGTGCATTCTGCCTTCTGCAGTATTCATGACAGCAGTTTAGGACATGTTCACACTAATGAACTGTTCCTGAATAAATCTGTATAGGAATGAGTAAAGTTTGGTACATAGGAGACAGTTTATGCACATAACTAATTGGTTTTGGTCACAGGTGAAGTTCTGGCTCATTGGGAGATGGCACTGCAGCCTTCCCTACAAAACAGATAAATAATGTTGGACTTTTATTACAGGACAGGACTTGCCATTTGGGTTATACAGCTGAGGTTTTCGGTGCAGTAAACCTTTCAGAAATGTCTATTTTTATGCAGCTGTTTAAGAGCCTTTTAGTATTCTGTCTCAGGTAACAAATAAAAACTCTGCTATCAGAGTGTATTGACTGTTCTCACTGCTCTTTGTAGTAGAAATATCTGAATTAACACTTGTGAATACTTCCCCAAAACATATGATGGCCTCAATATATGCAGTATGTTGAATTAGAAATGAAAAAAAAAAACAAAACATCTTTATTCACGCACATTCTCTAATCCACCTACTCCTCTTAAAAACAGCACTGTAGACTTTGTTGTGTGTTTTTATGTCTGAAGTATATGTTGCAGCTGTAATCCATGGTAGATTATTCTATTTACAGATAGTGATGAACCAATAATGTGCTAGAGTTTACAAACACATGCTAAAGCATCTGTAGTCCTGCTTAATCTTCCAGCACAAACTGAATATTTATCAATTTGTTTAACAAAAGCCTTGTGGTTTGTTGCTACACACTGTAAATATTACAGGGAAACAGGGAGGAGGGATAAATAGCACCAATGAAATCTATTATTTTTTTCTCCTGTTTGCCTTCAAAATCCTTTTCTGATGTTAAATATAGGATGACAAATAGCGAGGAACAGCGACGCGAACCATTGGCCCAGGCTCTTTTGTTGCTAAGTAATGAGGGCAAAGCTATCGGAGCAATAGCGTTTAGATTAAGGACAAAAGTTGAACAGAGTGCAAGTGCAGTATAATCATATCTATTTTCTTGTTAAATGGAGGCTATTATGTTTGACCTCCACTCGACGCTAATCTCTGTCACAAACCAAAACGTTTTAATTTCCATGTGCGTTTATGCACACCAGGCTCCAAATGAGAAAAACCATTAGAGTATAATGAAAGATAATTTAAGACCAAAAAACGACAGGGACTTACAATTCACTAAACAAACGGGAGGATTTGGAGAGAGGTGGATGGTGAAATAGAGAGAGTGACTTCTCTCCTTCTATTTCCGGTGAGTTGGGGGGAGGAACAGGAGGGGTGAGAAGGTAATTGCGATAGCGAGTTTCAAAGTCACTAACTTCACAAAGGCAAAGCGGATTATAGGAGACTGAACTTTTTCATGTCACAGCTCTCCTCTTTTGCAGATGCCGCCGGACACAAAAAAAAGAAAAAGAAGAAAAGAGTCATCACACTGAATCTGGGCTTGAATTCCCCACTGATCAGTGCGGGTGGAAATCAAACCACAGACGGCTGTGGATGGGTTGCGTGAAGGTTGATTATAGGCTCGTCACAAGTGGATGAATGAGTGACTTTGAATCACAATTACAGAAAAAGTAATTCTGCTATTTTGGACTTATTTGTCCCGAAAACTTACTTTCTCATCAGCACCTTACTCATAACAGTTAAGGTCCTTTTTTATGCTAATTGGCATAGTAGAAGTAAGAAGTGATGAATCTTTACAAAGTAAATTTTTGTTCAGAATTTACAGTTCACAATTATTTTTCTTTTCAAATCAAAGCGATCTGTTCACGATGAGGGTCAGCGTAGTTAAAATTAGATTCTCTATTATACTGTTTTGTATTTTTTTCTTCTAAAATCTGACTATAGTTACTAATGTTTTTACAGTTGTCTTTAGATTCTCACAGCACTTGGTTAGTGTTGGGGAGACTGTTGTCTGCTGACATAGAAAACCTTAAATTTATCTTTACACGTCTTAAACAAAATCACACTGGATGGCAGTCCTATCACACGTATTCCTAATTTACTTTCTGTTAATAAATGCAGCGCACATAATACTCTGCTGACAATTCTTTTGTTTTACTCTCCTCTTTGTTTTTTGTTTTCTGCATATTTTAAATGTGCCTTTTATTTTCATAGCATAAGACCATATGTGGAGAAAACTTGACTAAACAAAAACATATCTGTAACAACATAAGGCTAAAATACAGTAATGTGCAATACATAAAAATAGAAGTAACAGAAAAGAATATAGTATGGTAGACAGTGAAGTGGTGCAGCATTGTGCATGTTGAGACAACTGTGGGCGGAGGCACAAAAAGCCATCAGTCATTTTGTCCATCAGACAAAGCTGGCTGTAGTTATTCAGGTTATTTAAGTTTATTGGAAGCAGAGCTGAGAGCAGAGGAGTCAGATCTGAGGAAGGAGATCAGACAGTTACAAGATTTTTGAAGAAGTATAGTGTTTAGAAATCGAATGAGCTTCTTGTAACTTCTCTTATAAAGAGCAAACAACCTTCGACACAGTCACAGGTGTGTTGTAACACCTGAAAGAAGACAGCTGTGGAGAAAGTGAAGCTGAGCCTGTAGTAGAATCCTGCTTTGCTGGGGACACGGAGATAAGCAGAGGAAGGATCAGAATGAGAAAGAGGATAAGGTGGAGAAAGAGGGGATAAGCTTGGTGTTGTTGTCTTAGGCTGGAGTCTGACTGCTGTGGTCATACAGTGAGGGCCTTCAGCTGCTCCCAAAACAGACACACACATGCATGCATGCACACACACACACACACACCACGTGGGATAAAACCAATTGAACCTAATTTGCTATTGTTTCAATATAAAGCAACTTACAAAAAAAAAAAACACAACTACATTCATCATCATTTATTTCCAAATGCTAGGGTCTAAAGTTCAAATGACTGCGGATTATGACTGTATTGTCTTGTAATTTCAGGCTTTTAAGTTAATTTTACTGGTTTTGAGTTTTCATATATTTTATAGTGTGTATGTTTTATCTTTTTGCATTGACAGTGTACTTTCTCAGTTTGTTTTATTTTATATTTGTTGGTTTGTCTGTCTTATCAAAGTCAGCAGCCACCTTCATGGGGCTACTAATTTAAAAACATATAAAAAAATAGAGTTAGTTTACAGTTGCTCCAGTAATATTTCACCCTCCGTATTTACAGAATGTATTGCATTATTATTATGTTTTATGAGCTAGAGAAAAGTTGCACTGATACAAGACAAACTGAATTCACTCACACGCACAAAGTGTAAGCATTACCCTAACCCTATTGATATCCACCTTGCTTAACCATAACCCATCCCTAAGCCCAAATCCAAAATCTTAACCCAAGTCATGACAGTAAAATTCAACAATCAGCATCTTGTCCCCATAAGGAAAACTATGTGACCATGTAGTCAGAATAAAGTCCCCATAATGTGAGTAATACCTGGTACACACACACAAATGCACATACACTCTCTCCCACGCTGGCCCTGTGTGTTCCCTGCTGCCCTGACTTGCCCCTGATCTGGACTGGCTCCAGCCCACAAGCCCTAAAGGGCAGAGTGTGGAAGGGAAGGTCAGGGGTCAGGGGAACAAAGCCATTTAGGATGGAGGCTGCTTAGTGTCACAGTGATCACACACACACAGACACACTGATAAGGAGCGACTTGTCTCAATGGTGTTGTCCAGTCTGGGCCTGCTGTGCTCAGTCATGTGGCCTGTGGCAACCTGGGACACACAGATTGTGTTAACTTCACTGGTAGCAGTTGCTTTGCTGTTTTCTTAAATGGTGTAGTTCAGCTCAGTTTTAGCTAAATTTGTTCCCTCTGGGTTTATTCTTTATTTGATGTCTTTCAGATAAGAGTTTTAGAAGATGGATGTTAACAAAGCATCTACTACGTCTCATCAAGTCAAATCAACAATTAATTGTTTTTTAATTTAATGTGTAAATGTGTTTATTTCGAGCCTCTGAACAGTACATTACATCGACTGTTGAAGTGGAAAGTGTTGGTGTCTCGTGATAGATCTGAATGTAAGGAACCTTTCAGGTTTTCAGAACTGGGTGTTGTTCTAAATAGAAATAGACTCCATATCTTATGTTAATGTGGAGATGTGCTTCTGTGAAACAGTCTCAGAGAATGACGTTGCAGCAGTGCAGAGATTTTTTGTTTTTAAAAATCTTTCGCAAAGGCTCATCTTACTGACCAATCTGAGAAAAGCATTTTTACACACATGAAAGAATCCTCCAGTCACTATAGGTGAAGGGGAAAATTTTACATGTAAATGGAAATTGTTGCGAGCTATAACAATGTAAATTGTACTACTAAAAATTTTACTACCTTTTATTTAATGTATTTTAGTTTAAATAAAAAAGTACTACCCTAGTTTGAAGCAAATTGGTTTAAATAGATTACAGACTTAATCAATTTTAGCTTAAATTTTTACTTTAGAAAAATTCACACAAAACATAATTTAATAAAATGCAGATGTTGGAACTCCAGTGGGACAACTGATGAATTTTTATAGGCCAATAAAATAATCATTATTATCGACAGTGATAATTTTAATAAAAGGGTTTACCCAAGTCTGTAATAAAATAGTCCAGTATGTCCAATATCAACCGATTTAACAACCAATCACGAGTAAATCTTTTAAGAAAGGACAAATCACTGACCAATAGCTAAATGTTTAGTGATTCTATATCAAAGGATGGAGTGAGTCCAGGTGCTTAAACTGCTACTTAAATAATAATTACTCTTTCACACCTTGGCTGAAAATTCAATTTTTCATTTAGTGTAAATTTAACCTCTGTGAAACATGAAGTCAGCATGTGACAAACTGCTATGTTGTGGTGCAACACTTTGCATATAATGGAATTGTGAAAGTGTGTGACTTCTGAAATTGACAAGATGCAAACCTCATGAGTAGAGATAACACTCCTGATATTATAGATCTACCAAAACAGTCAACCTGTGATTGTGAAGTTAAGTTGCTAAAATGATTAAAATCCTGACCTTCTTAGCACAGCAGAAGCCTATTCATGCAAATGCTTTTTATTGATTTCACACAGTTATATACCTTATAACAGTTAAAACATATGTCATCCAAAAACCCCACAGTCTACTTGATTAACCTGGGTGAACAAATTGCTGACTGTAATGGGCCTGTGTGCAACCAACATTTTTTAATCAGAAAATCAATCCTTGTCCATCTATCCAGCATCAGTCTTTACCCATGATGATTTCTCTTTGCATGCATGGATCAAAGACAAGGACAAACATCCAGTATGATGTTGATGGGAACTCGTGGTCTAATAGACAGGAGACTAAATCTGAAGTTCAGAGGATTTCTCTTAAGTTTGTTCTCTTAGGATATTACCACCGATGATTTTTATTTGGGTTCTTTAAATTTTATTTTTCTGTATTTTCATTGTGGCTCTTAGTATTCAGCTGCTAGAAAAGCACTAGAGCATTTGTAAAACAAAATGTGTCTTTTTGGCCTGTCATCTCCTGTTTTGGCCTGTCAACTTATTTTTTTAAAATGTGAGTGGACAAAAGTGTTTAAGGAAATAGAAAAAATACAAGGCTGGAAGAAAACAACTAACAGGTAAAGATTTGTTTGCTAATCTGTACTTTAGAGCTGATAGAGATGATGTCCAAACAGTGAGCCTTCCAACATATTGGCTTAGCTAATCCATTGAGGGCCTTAAAGGTAATACCCAGTGGAAAGGAAAATTCTAAAGAAGATCTTACCTATGTCTAGATTCTTTCTCGCACAGACATCCATAGGAAATTTGATCAATTTTTCTAGTAGACTCCTAAAGTTTCTTAGAGCACTAACCTTGTTCTGAGCATTTCAAAATATTCCAGTACTACCAAAATTATTTTTCACATTTTGAAGGAATAAAAGTATTATAAATATAAGATTTCTTTCCTTAAGCCTCACACGTTCAACCTTGCCCAATTAAAAAAAATAAAAAATTGGCATGATGCGTTAAACGTCAATAAAAATAGAATGCAATGATTTGCAAATTTCATCAACTCATATTTTATTCACAATAGAACATAAACAACATAGATGTTGAAACTGAGTTATTTTACCATTTCATGGAAAATATTAGCTCATTTAGAATTTGATGGCAGGGGCAACAAAAGGCTGGAAAAGTAATTCCTGCAAATAAAAAATTAATGAAGGAACATTTGGCAACTAATTAGGTTAATTGTCAACGGGTCAGTAACATGATAGGGTATAAAAGAAGCATTTCAAAGAGGCAGTGCCTCTCAAATGTAAAAATGGGCAGAGATTCACCAATCTGTGACCAACTGTATCTAAACATTGTGGAACAATTTCAGAAAAATTTTCCCCAACATAAAATTGGCAAGACTTTGAAGATCCCACCATATAATATCATCAAAAGATTTAGAGAATCAGGAGGAATCTCTGTGCAGGGTAAAAGGGCAAGGGACAAGGCTGAAGGTCAAAACTGAATGCTTGTGATCTTCTGGACCTGCATTAAACATAGGCATGATTCTCTACTGGATATCACTGCATGGGCTCAGGAACACTTACAGAAATCACTGTCTGTGAACACAGTTCATCGTGCAATACACAAATTAGTTAAAGCTGTATCATGCAAAGAAGAAGCCATATGTGAACACTGTCAAGATTCTCTGGGCCAAAGTTAATTTAAAACAGTCTGAGGCAAAATGGAAAACTGTTCTGTGGTCAGATGAATCAAAATTTTTAATTCTTTTTGTACACCATGGACTGTGGACTAAAAAGAAGAGGGACCATCCAACTTGTTATCAGCGGACAGTTCAAAAACCTGCATCTCTGATGGTAAGGGGGTGCATTAGTGCCTATGGTGTGGGCAACTTACACATCTGGAAAGATACTATCAATGCTGAAAAGTACATAGAGATTTAAGGGCAACATATGCTCCCATCCAGACAATGTCTCTTTCAGGGAAAACCTTGTATATTTCAGCAAGACAATGCTCAACCACATACTGCATCCATCACAACAGCATTGCTTCGCAGGAGACGAGTCTGGGTGCTGAACTGGCCTGCCTGCAGTCCAGACCTTTCACAATAGAAAACATTTAGTGCATCATAAAACAAAAATTCATACAACAAAAAGTCCCAGGATTGTTGAGCAGCTAGAATCCTGCATCAGACAAGAGTGTTGTTTATGTTCTATTGTGAATATAATATGGGTTGATGAGATTTGCAAATCATTGCAATCTGTTTTTTTTTTTTTTTTTTCATTTTACAAATCGTCCCAACATTTGAATTGGGGTTATATATTTACAGCTAAAAATGCTAAATCAACTATGTTTTTGAAGAGGTCCTGATATGTTTATATATGTTAACTACTAATTTAAGACTGCTGTGATGTTCATATACAGCGAAATAAAGCAGTATAACAAATAATAAACTATCTCTAACACAAACCAGATCGCTTTCTCCTTGAAACCAGACAGTATGATCCTTGTTACTCATCACACCTGATTGGTCACACAACAGGCACATCAGCACACTATTATTCAGTGCCTTGCAACAGAGCAGTGTGGCTAAAACATAATCTTATTATGCAGCCTACAAAAAAATCATCATCCCATCATTCAGATAAATTAGCAATATATAGAGTGAACTTGTACGTGGTCCTAGATCTTATTCATGTCTAATCTCCAGCAATGTGATTGCTGTCAGAACCAAGTGGTCGCTCGTGAATTTTAACATCTCATTTCTGCACAAACAGCCTTTCATCATTCATTTAAACGAAAATGAAAGAATAAATACCAGGTGTCAAGAATTTTTTTATAACATTTTCCTAATGTGAGTATTTATGTTGAAAGTTGAAAATAACAAAAAAATAGTTGATTGAGAAGGTAGAAATACTACAGTGTTGCGGTGTTACTGTGTAACATAATTACGCAATGCACATAATAAAACCAGAAATAGATAAAAATCACAATAAAAATTAAATTTTGCATCTGTATTTGAAATGTTTTTTAAATATAATAATAATAATAATAATAATAATAATAATAATAATAATAATAATAATAATAATACCAATAACAATAATAATAATAATAATAATGAGCTAATTCATTCAAATGCTGATTGTTATCTTTGTTACACATATTAGCAAATGGCAGATGATCCCTTCATTGACACACCAATGGGTGTAGAGATATATGCAAGTTGGGCGTATGTATTGGATGGTTATTAATGGGAAAATACTTTATAGTGAAGTTTGAATATTTTCAACTATCTCCTTAAAAAATGGTAATATCCCATATTTTATGAATGTTGTTTGCGAACCCATATTTTGGAGAGCTGCTGTCACAGTTTAATATAAAATTTCAAAATTCAGGCTGCTTTTTTCAACTGTATAAGGGTTTAGTCTTTCAGAGAGGACACGTTAAAACACTGTGTTTGTGTGTATTTTGTGCTGTGGGACTGACAGCACTTTTCAATGCTCCTTGTGCAGTGCTGCTGTCTGGCTGTTTTAATGTCTCGGCTGATTCACTGCACATATTTTTATATAATAAGCTTATTTTTTGTGCAAAGAAAGGAAAGCTGGTCATCTCAAGTCAAAGGGCTAACATCTAAGCGAAGTCACAAGTCACTAGTGTTAAAGTCTTGAGTTGAAAGTCTTTTGCAAGTTGACTCTAATGTCATCTAATTCATAACTTGATTTTACCTCAAGACCACGTGACGGGAATCCCCACCTCTGACCACTACAATGTGGAAGCAGTGAGATGAGGTCAGCAGAAGAATAATGTTAGATACATTGCCTAAACAGTGCTCGAGAGTCTCTTTATTTCCTCTTCAGCTTCTCAAAACACAGATGTTGCTACAGAAACTAAAACTGACCATTATAATTTATGGGCATGTTGTCGGAATGAAGCTGTAAATGTGCATAACTAGCAGAAAATCATCAATATAAGTATACAGTGCATTCAGATAGTTTTCAGACCCCCTTCACTTTTTCCAATTTTGTTATGTTGCAGCCTAAAAATACAGTGTCAATTCATTATTTTTCTCATTAAGCCTCACTTTGTACCCCATAATGACACAGGGTAAACTGAATAAAAAAGGAAAATCTAAAATATCAAAATGTAAAAAATTGAAGGGGGTCTAAATAATTTCTGATAGCACTGTAGACTTGAGACACCACTATCAACCATATTCTCAAACAGTGAATCAAATCTGAGTGGTGGTCATCTATGTGTCCCATACTCTGCACAGGACAAGTGCAACAGGGTTGAGTCTTGAGGTAATAACCTAACGTCCTAACAGAACTCTTCCACACCTTCCTATGCATTTAAATCTATTCTATCTAAACCAATCTGATGTTTCCTCTTGACTTAGACTTTTGTTTGCCTTGTACCTCACTTGTAAGTCGCTTTGGATAAAAGACTAAATGTAATGTAATTGTAAATGCAAATGGCCTCAGTAAATTTGTCAAGACATTCCTTCTGGAGCACCAAAAGAGAGCTACTCAATAGGATAAAAGGTAACAGTACAGAAGCATGTTCGTGTTTATGTGATGTCTGAAATGATATGAGACTTGATTAAATGACTTTTCAATCTATAGGCAACACAGTTGACAGTTGACTGACAAGAAACTGTGTGAAATATTGCAGTTTGGTGTTCCTTCTGGTAACGTCTGTTTCATGTAATTTGGGGATTCAAATCAGTATGTTACATGATCAGTCTATAAGGTCATTGTAAATGTATTTGTAAACCACAGCAGAATCTATGTATTGGTCATTCAGTCCAAAAGAGATTTGCGATTTAACTTTTCTATTTGACAAAGTAGAATGGATGCTGTTAGAAATGCATGCTGGTCCAAGCAGACAATGTTTGAGCAAATCACTAAATGTATCCACCCTGTCATGGACAAATCCGGAGTACAATAAAAAAGAAATTTAATTGTAGTGGATTATGTTATATAAAAGATATTTTGTCCCCTTCTCTATAACATATCTTTGTTAATGGAAGGTTTTTTTTTATGAGACTTAAATCACTGCAAAACCACAACCACAAATATATATGGTCAAACTTTCAAACACCCAGTGTATTTATTAAGAAGTCACAAAATAGGCTTCACTTATGAAATTAATTTTAATAAAACTTCCTAATAACATGGCTTTAAATGGGTGAATTAGAAGAGAAAATGTCATTTATGAAGCAATATGGAACCATTAAGCAAATACAAATAATAAAGTCAGTAATAATCCTACCATCAGTTAATTCTAAAAAATGTTGGGGTGAGAAGTTTACATACACTCAAAATGCACATATATGTTATGTCAATATTGAGCTTTAATTTCTTCATTTACTGTATCTGTTCTTTTTCTGGGGCAAAATTATTGTACTACACATCTTTAATAGATAAAAACACCAAGAATGTGGTGCACACATTTAAATTCCTTTCAGTTTTTGGAAAACATAAATAAAGACACAGACTCAGTGGTGCTGAAACATCTAAAATATTTTAATTTGCCAAGGCCAAGGCCTCTTAACTAGTTAGTTAGTTAGTGATTATGGTTGACTACAGCTGGTGGCCTCACTGACAAACATAAAAACGGTTTGTTGGGCAAACTCATTGGATTAACCATCCAAAAGTCCATTGGCAAATCCATAGGAACTCAGTGCAAACCTGAGAGGCAGGATAGTAGCTTTATACAAGAAACTGGGATGTGTGAACACTTTTGCCATTGTCTGGAAGACATAAGCCTATTTCACATACAGTATGAACTGCGGACAATGTCCGGAGTTACACTTCACACATGTAACTAACAGCATTCAGACTGTTTTGCTGCCAGCGGAGCATGGCAGCATGGTGGTGCCATGGTTAGCGCGACCACCTCACAGCTAGAAGATCCCCAGTTTAAACCTGTTCCTACATGCCTGTTCTGGTCTTTCTGTATGGACTTTACATGTTCTCTCTATGCTGGTGAGGGTTTTCTCCGGCTACTGCAGTTTCCACCCACATTCCAAAGACATGCATTTTAGGTTAATTGGTGACTCAGAATTATCATAGGTCTGAACGTGAGTGTGAATGGTTGTCTGTCTGTGTAGACCACGTGTCCGTGCCACGAAACACAATATGGCCCCGCCCAGCCTCCAAAGGTGACCTTGGTGCCGGTCTCGAGCCCAGATAAAAAAATGGGATGGTTTTGGCAGGAAGGACATCTGGCTTAAAAACTCATGACAAATCAACATGCAGAACACGTTCCGCAGGTGACCCCTGAAGGGACAAGCCATTGATCATTTGACGACTGAAGGTATCACAACAGCATGTAGGACATGACAAAACCACATAAACCTTGTCAAAGAACATAATAACAGACTTCAAATGTTTGTTCATTTATACTAAAACCTTAGAGTTTCATTATTTGCTAACATTATATGATAATGAATGTTTTTAATGGAGACACCAAAGGCACTTTATAGTGATATTGAGAATCACAAGTACAAACCCGAATCCAAAAAAGTTGGCACACTGTACAAATTGTGAATAAAAAAGGAATGCAATAATTTACAAATCTCATAAACTTGTATTTTATTCACAATAGAGAATTTTGAAATGCCTTGCCAAATATTGGCTCATTTTGGATTTCATGAGAGCTACAGATTCCAAAAAAGTTGGGACAGGTAGCAATAAGAGGCTGGAAAAGTTAAATGTGCATATAAGGAAAAGCTGGAGGACCAATTTGCACCTTATTAGGTCAATTGGCAACATGACTGGGTATAAAAAGAGCCTCTCAGAGTGGAAGTGTCTCTCAGAAGTCAAGATGGGCAGAGGGTCACCAATTCCCCCAATGCTGCGCCGAAAAATACTAGGGCAATATCAGAAAGGAGTTTCTCAGAGAGACATTGGAAAGAGTTTAAAGTTATCATCATCTACAGTGCATAATATCATCCAAAGATTCCGAGAATCTGGAACAATCTCTGTGCGTAAGGGTCAAGGCCGGAAGACCATATTGGATGCCCGTGATCCTCGGGCCCTTAGACGGCACTGCATCACATACAGGATGCTAATGGAATGGAAAACACAACATGGGCTCAGGAATACTTCCAGAAAACATTGTCGATGAACAGAGTCCACTGTGCCATTTGCTATTGCTGGCTAAAACTCTATAGGTTAAAAAAGAAGCCATATCTAAACATGGTCCAGAAGCGCAGGCGTTTTCTCTGGGCCAAGGCTCATTTAAAATGGACTTTGGCAAAGTGGAAAACTGTTCTGTGGTCGGACTAATCAAAATTTGAAGTTCTTTTTTTTAAAAACGGGGACGCCATGTCATCCGGACCAAAGAGGAAAAGGTCAACCCAAGTTGTTATCAGCGCTGTGTGTGTGCACTTTTGATTTAAATATGCAGTCATTACTCCATGTAATATACAGTATATCGTCTTTCATCTAGATACTCTGCTTCACTCTGCCTGTCTGCAGTTTTTGTACATTTTTGTGGATTTTTAAATGCACATGAGAAACCTGTTTTCAAGTATGCATGACAAGAAAACCCTTCCCTTTAGTGCAAGTTTCACTGTCACTGAATCTTGATGGAGAACACAGACAGAAATGAATTCCTTTAATATCTGCAGCTGCTCCACAGCTTTGGCTTTATTACTTTTTTATCTCAGAACTACCAAAGAAATAATCTGGTTTTCTATGTGTAACAGAGGTTTACAGAGAAATTTAGCAGTACAATTTAAAAGATGTTTAGTAAGATTAGATTTACTGGTACAAACAATTTAGAATCTCAGGAATTTATATGTTTGCTTTTCCATTATGTGGTGTTACCTTTTTTTAGAACTGAGGATTTACCACAACAAAACAAATATACATACACACAAAAGCAGTAGAAAAACATGGAAATCAATAAGGGAAAACAACAATTATTAAAAACAAGAATTAATCCCTTCCAACAAATCAACATAAAACTATGTATTTTTTTAAAATGTAATGAAATAAAGCACAGAGTGGAAAGAAAAAAAGGTCAGTTTGTTCTCAGATTGATTTTCGGAAGGTTTTTAAACTAAATGAAGATAACTTTATTCTTAAACAAATACAGTTTTAAAACCCATTTAAGTCACGTTAAAAATACAGAGAGAGGAGCATTTACTTTTGAGAAAATGTCCTAGAAAATGCATGTTATGTTTATGTTTAAGCTATTGAGTACTGCATAAAACAATTATACAAAACATAGAGTGTCAGAAGTAAAGAAAAAGAAAAAAAGGCAACTGGGGGGACTGGTAATGGACTGTTCTACCTCCTGCCCCACAGTTGACCCTAGATAGTGTAGCTACCTAGCTATCTATCCTAAAGTTCTGATTACTATTCGAAGAATTTTGCATCAATGTTTTCACTAAGAAAACTTTTTGTTGTGTTCCAACTCCCTTGAGTTAATAATGTTGAACGGCAATGGTTTCCCAGTGGTGTAGCCAGTGACATATGAAAATAATTTGTGTGTTGATATTTGCACAAAAACAACAACATGTAAACATTTTGAATTGTGTGTGAAAAGGGGAGAATAGTGTTTTTAGTTTTGATCTCTGTATGGTTTAGGAAAATGAAAAACATTTTAATGTTCTTGATCATTTCTGAGCTCCCCTTCACTTAGACAAATCAAAGACCCAACTCTAATTACCATTCATACTTCTTTCTGAATTACTAAAACACTAAACATCATTCTCAGAATAAAACTGTCCACTGCCACAACGTATTTTTTAAATTGACACTGATGAATCAGAGTGTCTGAAAGATCATGTTTTGTTCTTTTCCTCATTGGCCTCTGTGATCTGGATTTTCAGAAGGTTACACATGAAAGTCAGAGTACAGATAAAATACACAGTAGGAAGTCTCAGTGCAATGCTTACCTGTACTCCAGAGAGGGGACAGGACAAACAGTTTTAAAGGAAACTTGTCAATGTAGCATTGCAGTTAGTAGACCTCTAAAACTGTAAAATGAAGTAAATTTGTAGAATTTAAAGACGGTAGTGTGTGATGTCCTGTGGCCCATCCCCAGACTGAAGGCATAAAGCTGATGAAAAATGATTGACATTTTGACCTGGAAATATAAATAAATTACTAAATAAATGTTATTACAATTAAAATCTAAAAATATCCAAAATATGCTCAGAGCATAGTAGTTTGTGTGTTTGTTTTTTTTTGCCTAGTCTTACATGTGATTTTACAGTGCTGAGGTATCTTTGCTTCTTCTATACAAGCCATGTGCAATACTGACACCCAAGTTTACAGAAGATTACATATTACTCCAGATCACAGAAAGCATAATCTGGCCTAATTGTTTCAACAACTCCTCTGGACCAGTTAGACTTCCAGGCAGATATACACCAAAAAGCCTGAACAGAAAGGGGTAATTCATTAAAAGGAACAACATTATAGATTGTATATTATTCTTTGCTTAGATTGTGATGTTCCATATATAATGCATTAAAAATATTTATTGAAGTGTAATGGTATTTAAACACCCAGTGCCAGATGACTGACAGAGACAAATGACACTTGCTGTTTTTATGGTATATTAAGTGTCTTATATCAGCCTGATATCATGCCACTCCATACCTAGAGTTTATGCATGCACACTCACACAGAGGTCTTCTCGCAAAACTTAGATTGATTCACTTCAGAGGAAACTATTATAGAAAGAACAATTGACATGTCATTCCCTGAGGAGTGCTTCATCTATCACTGTCCAATGGCCTTATTAGAACTTTACTACAAAGGAAAATCCTAATTCACCCCTGGGATAAAGAGGCTGCCACTAACAGCTTTCTTCATAAGGAAGCTCCTATCGTTCCTTTCTTCATTCACTAATTCACTTATGCAGGACACAAACATTGGAAGTACTCACACACATGCAAACACACACACAAACACATGCAGACACATGCTCACACACACACACCTGACTAAAGACAATTGGGAGCCATCTGCAAGTGCTCTGCAAACTAGTGAAAAAAAAGGTAATCAACAGCTTGTCAGACTGCTCATTACTTCTTCATTATTGTTCGGAAACCAACAAAAAACACCTGAGCTTCAATACAGCTCTTCACATCCACTCTAAAACACACACAGTGTCATACAGATGAAGAGCGGCTGATAGACAGACACCATGACTCAGTCCCTATCTGAAATAGGTGATAAACATCCTGTCCCTGCTAACGCAGTACTCCACCCCCAGCATCATATTGTGGCACAGCCTTTACACAAATCTAGGCACAAAATATCAACTTGGCACACATGAGTAGAAAAATATATGGTCATTGGTCTGCACTTATATATTGGCACTCAAAGCACTTTACACAGCTTCTTATTCACCCATTCACACTCACAATCACACACACAGATGGGGGAGCTGCTGTGCAACTGGCCAACACTCACCAGGAGCAACAGTCCCTTGCTCAAGGGCACTTCAACACGTGACCAGAAGAGCCAAGGATTGAACCTTTCTGCGCTGCAGTCGCCCTAAATCTCTTTTGTGACTTCTAGGTTGGACTACTGTAATTCCTTACTTTCAGGATGCCCCAGTAGCTTAGTGCTGACTGGAACTACCTTGCTCCAGCACCAACGTTGCCCTTGGAGGCTGGGTGGGGCCACATCTGCTGGAGTAGGATTCAAAGCCGGAACCTTCTGCATTCCAACCCAGTGCTCTACCACTGAGGCACCAGGCCCACTATACAGTGACATGGAGAAAACAAACAAAATATAAAATATTACCAAACTCTGAAAAACCTGTAGGGCGGTTTATGACTCCCCCTCACAATGGGTATGTTGATGAACATGTGTCCCATTTTTTACAGGTTTTACATCTACATCAGATAAGGCTCTAACAGTGTTGGCCAAAACTACACCATGAAGACAAAAGAACAGTCAAATCAACTCAGGAAGTCAGAGGATGAATACAAGAACATTAAATATCTATTTCAGTACAGTAAAATCCAGCATTAAGAAATGGATAGAACGTGACATCAAACACTGAGTTACTGTGCAAGAAAATGACTAGTGAGGGAGGCCAACAAGACACAACAAGATCAACACTTCTGTTGATCACTGAGTGATAGAACTTTATTTTCCAGTTCATAAGAATTTTTCAAAATTCTTGTTTATTTTTTTATCTTAACCATACTGAATACATTGACACCATTTAATACTGTCATATAATTGTAAAAAGTTGATAGAAATTTCTTTGAACAGGTTTTGGTTTAAATATTCCTACTACAACTTTGAAGAGAACAAAAAGAGATAAGAAAATATTCGTTAAGAAAATGTCTTTCATATGCTCTGTGACGCTGAACTGTAGTGTGTGGCTGTCAGTCCCAGTAGTTCCTATACTGTAGAAGTCCTGTAAATATTTAAAACAAATATTTACAAATATTTAATATTACATAATACAGTCTTAGTAATTTCCTAAAATAGCAACACTCAGCAACAACACTATGGATGTAACCCGCATTCAAACAGTAGGACTATATTCAGTGACACATTAATCGACAGCTGTGGAGACAATCTGCCTTTGTTGATGCTTTAAATAAGTTGACATTTTTAAGTAGATCAAATCCCATTCCTATTCACAGAAGCCTTTGAATTAGTTGTTACACAAATAAAAAAAAATAACTGATGCACAGGGAATATATATTTAAAAGGTTTGTTGTTGGGCGACTGTGGTGCAGGTAGTTAACCAATTGACCGTTGACCAATCCCGTAGTTGTTGGTTCCATCCCCGGCTCCTCCGGTCACATGTCAAAGTGTCCTTGAGCAAGACACTGAACCCCAACTTAGTTGCCCCTGGTAAGTGTTGGCCAGCTGCATAGCAGCTCCCCCGTTGGTGTGTGTGTGATTTTGAGTGGGAATGGTTGAATAAGACGCAGTGTAAAGTGCATTGAGTAGTAGGCAGAAAAGCGCTATATAAGTGCAAACCATTCACCATGAGGATTTATGGCTGTGTAAGGTGAATGGTACATGAAAGATCAAATTAGCTCATATTCTCTTCAGAATGCTCAGCTTTTTTTTTTTTTTTTGGATTGATATAACAATTATTTTTCTCCCATTTAAGTAAAAGCTGTAAAAAGCATTACCATGGTAGCATTGCTCGTGCTAGACACTTTTGGCTCTTTCATGTGAACATGTGTTGTCTGGCTACACTTAATGAAAGCTAAAGGAACATGAGTCAAAAGATAAAAAAAATGTCAATTATTTCCTTTTGATCTCTGTTTGATCCTAGTTTACCTGAACCACATTAGTGATCAATAGGAGGAATGAACATAATCAACTTGATTAGATTTGTTTACCTCCTTCACAAAAGCACCAAAAAAAAGGCAAAGAGATGAATTAGAATTTCTTCTCTGCAGCATCTTAAAGTGAACCTCTTAGTGCTTCCAACTGAATCTGTGTATTATGTACGTGTGTTCACATTGCTACAAAAGTCAAAAGAAATCTTGTTCCATGATGCTGCAAATACCCCACCTAAGCTAACTATTACTCCTTATAAAAGATTAATTATGCTTATCATTAATTCAGCCTCAAGGCTTCTCTGCTGTGAGAATCCCTTGATGTTACTTTTACACTCCCCCTTTCTCTTTCTGTGTTCATGAAATCGACATAACTGTATCTGTGTGTGTGTGTGTGTGTGTGTGTGTGTGTGTGTGTGTGTGAGTGTATGGGAGGTGAGATGGACTGTACAAAAATTACTATGGACTTCAGGGTTGGTCAACCATCTTAATTTCTGCTGGAGGGTGGCTGGTGTAATTATGTTATATTTTCATTGTCATCAATAGTTTTCCAGAAAATACGGAAAATGCACAGTGCAACAAATTTACAAATTTCAGCAAATTCAGATATGTACATGTTAGAAACTGTCTCAAATAGCACCAAATGTTATGGTGTTTACAATGGGCTGAAACCCGTGAGTGTTAAAAACTCTCACGCTTATGTTTTGAACATCAGGCTTTCAGACTCAAACTAATGTAGAATGATTTTTATTTTTTGGAATTCCTGAGACTATCTTGCCACGTGCATCTCCAAAATGAAGAGCAACATTTACACATGAACTGCACAGCAGTTGTAACTTTATTATTTATCCCACTCTTTATACTGTATCCTTATTAACCTAACTGCTGCTTACAGATTCAAAGTTTATAAAGTGACCGTGGGGCGAATTTGGCGCAGGAAGGTAGAGCGGTTGTCCACCAATCTTGCAGTTGTTGGTTTGATCCCTGGCTCCTCTGATCACATGTGGAGGTGTCCATGAGAAAGACACTGAACCTCAACTTAGTTGCTCCCTATGAGTGTCGGCCAGCTGCATAGCAGCTCCCTCATTGGTGTATGAGTGTGTGTCATTGTTAATGCGAATGTGTAAATAAAAAGCAGTGCAAAGTGCCTTGAGTGCAATAGGTAGAAAAGTGCTATATAAGTGAAGACTATTTACCATTTGAAACAAAGTGTCTGTCTAAAAAGTAACTAAGCACATTTATTCAAGTAGTGTTCTTAGGCAAACATTTAAAGTACTTGTGCTTGAGTATTTTGACTGCGGTTCAAAAGCGAAATATTGTACTTTTTTTCCTCCATTGCATTTAACTGACAGCTTTATTTTCAGATTTAGATTTCTGATACAAAATATAACTGAGTACATTGCTAAATGAATTTAACTCTACCTCTACCAGCTGCAAAAATAGTTATGTTTAAATATGTTTAACTTTAATAATGTAATATCATATACTTTATATGCTTCTGCAGACAGAATATGGTAAGTTCTTCTACATGTATTTTAAAACATAGTGTGGAAAGGTGTTTTGATGTGTCCTGTAACCCAGACTTACTCACTGGCAGCAGTGCAAATATATTTGCAGACATTTTTATTATTTTGTTTTAGTAAAGTTTTACTATGTTTGTATTGGAGTACTTTATAGGCATGTACCTACATTTTTACTTGAGCATTTACTTCGTTTGCCAGTGCCAGCAGGGCTGGACATGAACGTTTTTACTCAAAAGCCACTGTGGCTGGTGGTTTTCCAAAGTTACTAGCCACTCAGCAATTTTGATACTTTAGAACTGGATAAAATATCCAAATCCCAAATACAAAAGAGACACCTGTTGCCTGTTTACTGCTCTACGCCCTGCAATTGGTGCTGTACAATATTGTGTGTGCTGGGAGGTGGCACTGACCTGAAATGCCTGCACGCCTCGCAGAGTTGCATTCTGAAGAAACACAGATGACCTACACATTGTAGTACCTTTGAAAAAAATTAAAGCTTCTCTTCTTCCAGATTCCAGATAAATAATTTAATAAAATAACATTAGATTTAAATAAAACCTCTATGGGCATTTAGATTAAAACATATCCAGTTCCAGAGAAGATGGAATTGTATCACTTTTTGTCATACAGTGTTAAATATTAAACAGTGTGACAGGTCCATTCTTTCTCTGGATTTGTTTTTGCCCCAACCACCTCCCCCTCTACCCCCTCCCTACCTTACAAATGTTCACACAGTCCCTTGGGGTATACCCCTTGTGAGCAGCCATATCTACATGACATGTTTAATGAACATGTCTCTGGAGATGTCTGGAAATAGAATTCATTTGAAGTATTTTTTTTCATAGAGCAAGCAGTAATACAATGCCATTCTGTCCATGTGCCTGTAAACGCCAACAAGTTAATGAATGTTTAATTAGAAAAGTTTCTCCGCTCTGTGCTTGTGGGTTAATTTAGATGACTGTTTTCTCCTGCACAGTGTAATTATTCCCTATCTGTTTTCCAAGAAAAAAAAGTTCCATCTGTGAGGCCTGATTTTGGGTTTGGAAAGCAAGGTTTTGTGCGGTTCAGAAGCACTGGGGTGAATTTATTTCAGTAGCTGGAACAGGATTCTATTGTCTGAGTAAATCAGAGCAGAGTCACATACTGAACCCCTCCCACCACAGCACATGCAAACACAAAAATACTTTTATTGCTTTTCTCTTTGAAGCTCTTCCATTGTCTACTTTCATTCTCGAAGCCAAGAACTAACCACAGGCTGAGGTAATCATCACAACATTCTCGTAAACATATCTGTTTTATTTAAAGCTCAGCTACAGTCTCTTGCCAACTTATGAAATAAAATAGTTGTTCAACTAAATGCCTATTCTCATCTTCTCCACCATGTATACGTCAGCAGCAGAGTATCAAGGACTGATTTCAGGAAACCAAATCTAGTGAACAGTGAGGGTGTATAGTTAAAGCCACTGCTGTTGGGTCACACTGCTGTGTCTGGATGGCAAAACGGCTTATTTCTTGATGTTGTGAAATCAGATAAAACTATCACAAACCTACATATATTCACAAGGCTTATAAATATACACACTTACTTTCATAATTTATGTGAATTGTAATTTTGTTTCCTACTAATTATTCAACATACAAACAACTTAATGTGTAGGGAGCTGTGTAGCTGAACAATGGTCAGAGTTAAAGCCACCAAATAGTATCAATAATGGGGCTGATCTGTGGCCATGTGAGCTAATAAATGTAGATGTGACAAAGTGAATAGGCATCCATAAAAATGCTTGTTTACAGAACGTGAGCGTCTATCTTTAGCAGGAGAAAGATGCAGAGAGCGTTACTTCCCATAAAGAGCATTCCTCCCTGTCTACTGCCCCCCCATGAATGATAAAGTATCCAGAAAGGAGGTCTGTCAGTGTGTGGTCCAAGCACATGTCCCGGAGCACAGTTAAGGAAGGCAAGGTGTTGTGGCTGGAGGTCAGATGATGGAGAGGAAGTAAAATAGCCTCACGGTCTACACCCATACATTCCATACATACATACATTCTGAGCTCACCTCTTCTGCTCCCTCCATCACTTGTAAAGCTTTTGCATCCATTATTTTTTTTCTCTCTGGTTTTTCTCCACATTTGTGGACAAAAACCCAGGAGTGCACACACACACACACACACACACACACACACACGCACACACACACACACACTCAAAACACCATGCTTCATTACCTTCCTGAAAAAGCGTTTTTCTGTTGATGAATGTAACACTTTCTTTCTGTTGCTTGCTTTAGAACCTCCACCCCTTTTTAGTGGCATCAGAGGTCATAGGGTCACATAGGGCCAGGTAGGTGGATGGTGTAGGATGTTTTTTTCATGCAAAGGTAATAGAGGCACCTCTTTTTCTTCATAGGGTGGTAGTTTAAGAGGCATATTTAATATGAGGTACTGAAGTCAAGAATTGCATGGCATTCTAACTTGACAGCACAGCACTATGGTTTTGTTAAGATCTGAGAGCTACAAATAGTTTATATGGCTGTCTTTAATTCAAAGGGCATAGATGGTCACAGTGTGCATGCTAAATTAAGCTGCTGGGTGGAATAGCTCCTTTTCTTGGAGGTGTTACTAAATTTTTTTTTCTGTTTTTTCATAAAAATATTCTATGATTCTGCCAAAACAGAATACACAGCACAGATGCAGTGTGCAGAGCAGAATTGAGAATTGATTTTATCTTGCATTACCTTGCTTGCAGGTCAGGAAATATTGACTTAGGAATCAATGGGACTTGTCTGCATCATTCAATAGGTGGGATGGGTCCTCTGCCTAGAAGTGCTGCTAGAGTTAAAAGTTGTTCTTCAGGCGGGCTTTAAAGGTAGGGATTTAAGGTCCCACCAGGATCTAAATGCTCTTTTGAAAGAGTTTGTCACAGGTATACTGAGGACCTGTAGCAAACACTGAATAACACACCATCCTTGAGATGAGCTGGTCCTGGTCATTTTACATTTATACAATGTTTTGCATTCGTGAAATTATTCCTAAATTCACAACATCTGCTATACTTTGTGTACAGCACATATAAAACAAGTGTTTAATCTGTACTGTGCAGAGGCATATGTTCACTATTGTTTCTTTATTGCTTCTATTTAAAGAACCGTCAATTTCACAGGTGGTCACTACTGCTACTAATCAATTTTAACCATATGTTTGTTGATTGTTATGTTGTGCCTTCTCTTGAGACTAGATCACACTGAGTTGCTCATACTTTGTACGTTTCTGAATTAATGTGATTCTACTGTTTGAATAAAAGTGTGTCAATCCTGACCATAAGAGTGACAAACAGACTGGCAGGTGTGACATCTTGCAGCTGCAAAGATCACAGGTTCTTGTTCCCTTCATTAGACTTTTAGTGAGGACGTTATTGTAAATACAACATTTCCCTCGGAGATGTAATGAGACAGAACTTCAAGCACCTCAAATTTATACTTTGTTGCAGTACATCAGTAATTCCACTTTGCAGGCAATGACACAGAATATTCTGCTAAACACACGTTTCTGCCCATTCAGTGACATGTGATAAAGACATACTGTAATTCAGGTCAACAGACCATGGAGTTAAACATGGACATAATTTACTAAGCAGTGATGTCCGATGTACACACACTGTTAGGCAAACAAGTCTTCCTGAGAGGCAGCAGTGAAGTACACATGCTAGTGCATTTGCCAAGGTATTGTACTAAAGAAGACATTCTAGATGGATGCATGTTGTACCCATTTTATCCTCTTTATACTTCTGCTCAACTACAGCCGAGAGGCCAATATTGTAATTTTTGCTTTATTGGTTTTCCAGTTAAAAGAAATGTTTGCTGTGGTGCATACATACCACCTACTTTTCAATTGCAATTTTATTCAAGTCTTCTTCTTTTCCTTTCGGCTGCTCCCTTTCAGGCGAATCATGTGCCTCCATCTAACTCTGTCCTCTGCATCCTCTTCTCTCACACCAACTAACTTCATGTCCTCTCTCACTACATCCATAAATCTCCTCTTTGCTCTTCCTCTAGACCTCCTGCCTGGCAGCTCCAACCTCAGCGTCCTTTTACCAATATATTCACCATCTCTCCTCTGAACATGTCCAAACCACCTCAATCTGGCCTCTCTGACTTTATCTCCAAAACATCTAACATGAGCTGTCCCTCTAATGTCCTTGTTCCTGATCCTGTCCATCCTCATCACTCCCAAAGAGAACCTCAACATCTTAAGCTCTGCTACCTCCAGCTCTGCCTCCTGTCTTTTCTTCAGTGCCACTGTCTCTAAGCCAAACAACATCGCTGGTCTCACCACCGTCTTGAAAACCTTTCCTTTCATTCTTGCTGATACTCTTTTATCACACAACACACCTGACACTTTTCTCCACCCGTTCCAACCTGCCTGTACTCGTCTCTTCACCTCTTGCTCTGAACCGTTGACCCTAAGTACTTAAAGTCCTGCACCTTCTTCACCTCTGCTCCCTGTAACCTCACTGTTCCACCTGGGTCCCTCTCATTCACACACATGTATTCTGTCTTACTGCAGCTAAGCTTCATTGCTCTGTTTTCCAGAGCAGACCTCCAACTCTCTAGATTTTCCTCCACCTGCTCCCTGCTCTCACTACAAATCACAATGTCATCTGCAAACATCATAGTCCATGGAGATTCCTGTCTAACCTCATCTGTCAGTCTGTCCATCACCAGAGCAAACAAGAAGGGGCTCAGATCCGATCCTTGATGCAGACCCACCTCTCCGCTTTCTCTAAATCTACAAAGAAACATTGCAACTCCCTATGACCTTCTCTGTACTTCTCCATCAGCATCCTCAAAGCAAATACTGCATCTGTTGGACTCCTTCTAGGCATGAAACCGTATTGCTGCTCACAAATGTTCACTTCTGCCCTTAGCCGAGCTTCCACTACTCTTTTTCACAACTTCATTGTTTGGCTCATCAGCTTTATTCCTCTGTAGTTGCCACAGCTCTGCACATCTCCCTTATTCTTAAAAATAGGTACCAGTACACTTCTCCTTCAGTCCTCAGCATCCTCTCACTCTCCAAGATCTTGTTAACCAAACTAATTAGAAACTCTACTGCCACCTCTCCTAGACATTTTTATACCTCCACAGGTTTGTCATCAGGACCAACTGCCTTTCAACTCTTTATCCTTTTCAACCTCTAACTCACTTCATTCTTACTAATCTTTGCTACTTTCTGCTCTACACGAGTCACCTCTTCTACTCTTCATTCCCTTTCATTTTCTTCATTCATTAACTCTTCAAAGTACCATCTTCCATCGCATTCTTGACATCTGTCAATACATTTCCATCCTTATCTTTAATCACCCTGACCTCCTGCACATCCTCCCCATCTCTATCTCTTTATCTCGCCAACTTGTAAAAATCCACCTAATCCACCCGTCTCCCTGATCACATTAGCTGTAGTGGTCCAGTCATCTGGAAGACCCTCCAAACCACCCAGAGTCTGTCTCAGTTCCTCCCTGAAAACTACACAACATTCTCCCTTTTTCAACTTTCACCACTTCGTCCTCTTCTCTGCCTTTGTCCTCGTCATCTTCCTCACCACCAGAGTCATTTTACACACCACCATCCTGTGTTGTCTGGCTACACTCTCCCCTACCAATACTTTACAGTCACTGGTCTCTTTCAGAATACAACGTATGCGACTGTGGCGCAGGAAAGTAGAGCGGTTGTCCACCAATCTCACAGTTGTTGGGTCAATCCCTGGCTCCTCTGGTCACATGTCAAAGTGTCCTTGAGCAAGACACTGAACCCCAACTTAGTTGCTCCCGGTGAGTGTTGGCCAGCTGCATAGCAGCTCCCCCATCGGTGTATGAATGTGTGTGTGATTGTGAGTGTGAATGGGTAAATAAGAAGCAGTGTAAAGCGCTTTGAGTGCCAATAGGTAGAAAAGCTCTATATAAGTGCAGACCATTTACCATTTAACGTCTACACAAGATGTAGTCCACCTGAGTGCACCTCCGCTCTTATACATCACCCTGTGTTCCTGCCTCTGTTCCCTTCACCGACATGTTCATTGAAAACTGCACCAATCACCACTCTCTCACCTCTGGGGATGCTCTGCATCACTTCATCTAACTCACTCCAGAATTTCTCCTTCTCTTCTAACTCACATTATACCTGTGGGGCATAACCACTCACAACATTGAACATCACCCCTTCAATTTTCAGCTTCAGACTCATCAACCTGTGTAATACTCTTTTCGCCTCTAGAACATTCCTCACAAACTCCTCTTTCAGTATAACTCCTACTCCATTTCTCTTCCTATCTGAACCATGGTACTACAACTTGAACCCTGCTCCTAAGCTTTTAGCCTTTCTACCCTTCCACCTGGTCTCCTGGACACACAGTATGTCCACCTTCCTTCTCTGCATCATGTCAATCAACTCTCTAGCCTTCCCTGTCATGGTTCCAACATTTAAAGTCCCTACTGTCAGTCCTACATTCTTAGCTTTCCTCTTCTCTGTCTGTCTACGAAAACGCCTTCCTCCTCTCCTTCTTCGAACAACAATAGAACAATTTCCACCAGTACACTGTAGGTGAACAGCACCAGTGGCAGTCATCGTTAACCCGAGCCCCGACCGATCCGGTATGAAAGTCATTTTCGGTGTTAAAGTCATGATTCGCACTTTTGATTTGGCATGTGTTTTACGTTTACGATGCCCTTCCTGACACAACCCTCTGCATTTATTCAGACTTGGGACTGGCACAAGGAGACACTGGCTTGTGGCCCCTTGCGGTTGCATTTGCAATTCTTTATTCAGGTAAGGATTAAGAAAATTCACCTTAACCAATTAGGTTAAAGTTTTTTTTTTTTTTAGCTCGCTGTATGTACTTGATATGTCTCTGACAGGATTGTGACATTAACCATTATGATACACTACTGTAAATGAAGATGCACAAGAATAAAGTTAAAATTAGTATGTGGGTAAGGTCCAGCATGGAACATAATATATGTGGTATTTATGAGTATTATTTATTTTCATCCATCCATCCAACCACAGGGTCAGTGGATCGATTCCTGGTCCCTCCTGGGTACATGTTGAAGGCTCTTTGGGCAAGATACTCAACCTCAAGTTGATCTCAGTGGGTTAGGTGAGAACTTTGCATGGCAACAACCACCATCAGAGTGTGAGTGTGTGTGTAAATGGGTGAATGAGAAGCAATACTGTAAAGAGCTTTAGATAAAAGTGCTATATATGTGTCCATTCACCAATAATATTGAACATAAAAAACATTAGCCACATACCGAAGCTACGTAAATGTTTATTGAACCATGTTTTTAAAGAGATGATGAGTTTATGTTAAAAAGGGGTGTTGATGTCTTGACTTCAGATAAGGTCTGCAAGAGACCAAAACATATGTATTTGCAAAGAGCAGTGGATGATAGATGTAAACAAAGACAGAAAACTATTAGTATTTAAACAGCAAAGATTATACATCAGCTGCTGGAAAAATAATGTAGAAACATTGCAGGACTTCTTTTTGTATTGTGCAACTCTTAGAGTCTGTGGCCATCATCTTGTAAGGAGTCCCCTGTTTTTATGTTGGTTAGTTGGAGGTTGTGTACTGACTTTGGTAAATGGTAAATGGTCTGTACTTACATAGCGCTTTTTCTACCTATTTGCACTCATAGCGCTTCACACTGCTTCTCACTTACCCATTCACACTCACAATCACATACACACACTCACACACTGATGGGGTAGCTGCTATGCAGCTGGCCAACACTCACTAGGAGCAGCTAAGTTGGGGTTCAGTGTCTTGTTCAAGGGCACAATCAAAAACTGAAATTCTGACCTTTCATCCCATATTCATCTTCTGATCTTAAACCTAAATTCCATAAATGTGAATAACAAGAACACACACAAAATCCAAATAAACTTTATTTTTATTTATTTTATTTTTTTATTTCACACAGATCACGTCTAATGCTTGTTTCTAAACATAAGCAAAAGATAACATAGTAATTCCACATGAAACAGTCATTAAAGCTAACTGGTAATGCATCAGCAAAAACGTTAGAATCCATAATAGCAAAGGTGATAATATATCAGGTTGAAGTTACATCAACATATTACAGCTTAAGCCTCATTCCTTTGCTCCCTGGATTTACTTCAGTGTTGCCATTTTAACTGCACAGTGCAGTCATATTAAAGCACATAAAAGGAATCCCAAATCCTCAGATTCCTCCTGCTGAATACAATTTATTGTTTTTCTTTCCCTCGTGAAAACCGACTGTGCCTTACTGTTTGTATCCACCTATCCATCCACCCAGGCTCAAATGGTGGCTGTAGCCGCAGCACGAGCGGCCTCATCTGTCATTCGTCATAATGAAAGTAGTGTACTGCTGCTGAAATGCCAGCAAACCCAATCATGCAGGAAAACACTGAAACACAAAGTAATTATGTTCTAGTGCTTCCGCTGAAGGTAATTAAACAGCAGATTCTCTCTGCCATAGATACACAGCCAGTAGCCTGAACAGCTGTGAGTCACACACACATTACCTGATCACTATAATGACATTTTTGAACAATGCCTTTAAAGTAATAAACATAATGACTGATTAAAGATATAGTCCATAATTGTAGGAAGTTCAACAATTTGTGCCAGATTGAAAACAGCATGTTCTGCTGCTTCCCGCTGGCCCTCCACACTTCATGAGCAACTTTGGAGTCAGTAACTACTTCCTGCTGTCTCATGAGCAGTGCTCCTCGTGGTGATTAGCTGTAATTACATTGTTTTACCCACAGCCTTTTGTTCCACACTCTTTGTCCTCTTTTTCCGAACCTGTACTCTATATAACCACATGAAACTTTCTAAGCCGAAAGACTGGATGGACAACTGAATAAATACATTTTGAGGGAATATAAAAAAACAACAACAACAATGGATTCAAGATTTGTTTAATGTAAACCTGAGGCACAAAGTAAAATTATCCAGTCAAAGTCCAGTTACACCAAGAACAGAGGAAATGTCCACTACTGCTACCGTTCAAGGTACAGAGAGAAAGTTAGATAATAATTGAAATAGATGAATGGTGATCCGAAGACTGGGGAGTCTGATTACAGGTTGCCGTATACTGAGCGATTGAGGGGGAGAGACCGAGCACTGAGAACAAGAGATACAGGTGATTATAATATATTTGTTCGGGGGGCAAAATGCAAATAATCAAAAGGGGGCTTACTTGCAGCCGAAGAGAGCAGAACAATGGAGAAGAACATATAGAGGAACCGAATAGCGAGCCAGTCCAAAATCCAATATGCAATAGCAATAGTCAAGTATTCCAAGTTCCAACTTATACAATCCAGAGTAACTATATACTAGGGAAGTTATGATACAGTACATGGGGAAGGAATCCAGGTGGAGTATGGAGGGATGGGTTACAGACAGGCAGGTAAAGTGAAGAGTCAGCAGGCAAACTGATCAGACAGGCAACAGGCAGGTTAGCAGACAGGCAGATTAGCTGACAGGTAATGAGTAGCCTGGTTCAGCAACAGAATTCAGGCAGATCTCAAGCAGGTGATTGTAGACAGACTAACACAATCCAAACAAAATGTAGCAACTGGCTGGAAGGCCCTAATGTCACCAAACAGAAAGACAATCTGGCAGGGAACTGAGACCAGAGCCGGGTTTAAATACCCAGGGGAACAATTAGGAGTGGTGATGAGTGTAAAGCAGCAGAAGTAGGATATGGCAACCGGGGAATACAAAATAAAAGTCAGGGAGGCAGGAAATGGAACAGAAAACTGTGACATCAGCAAAGTTCAAGTTTATTCATGTCCATCTATTGTACAATAACTACATAATCTCATTATTGTAAAAGTATCTCTGGGTTTAGTTCCACCCACTAGTTAGCAGGTATCATTGTGGTAATTTCTGTTGAGCACACAGATGCATTTCCCTTCCCTCTGCTTGGGTGTCCTCACAAAAACTTAGATTTTTTTTCTGTCTGAATGACACACTCCACTCCTCTGTTGCACAGTTCCCATCAGGTGCTGTTAGATATGTAAGCATGATCACGCTTCTTAAATCTCTGCTCTCCCTTTATGATCTTTAGGTAGAAAGAGATTTACCGCACAAAAGGGAGACACAAACACAGAGACACGCACATTTCTCTCCTGTACTCCTCCTTGCCATCATTAAGACAATGATGTAAGCTTTCGCAAGGCTGGTTTCAGGCCTTATAATACCAGACATAATCACTTGTGATCCCTGAGCTTCCCTTCATTCAAAGTCTCACTTACGCCCCTATTACACAACCACCTTTCCAAAAATCCCTAAAGATGTGCTTCAGAAGGCCAAGGAGTGCTTTTTTTGGCATACAAACACAAGTTGGCATCAGCCTTTGCAGCTTATTGCATCAGTAAAACGTAAACACCCAGCAGTTTAGGGCAGAGGCCGGGGATTGCCTGGGCTCTACTGTTTGTGACAAACCTGTCATCCCTTGAGGTGGAGTTACCTAAAAGCCACACCTGGTGCTCCTTGAGGACTGGTATTCTCTCTCTGCCTTTGACACTACAGCAGTATTTGAGCCGATGTTGTGTGGGAAAGTTGAACGGGGACATGAGCACTAGGGAGTCACTGCTCTGACAGAGAGTTAAGCAACAACATGGGGAAACACTGCATGTGTTTCCCTGTGTTAATTGGCATCATGCAGAACACAAAGACTTGTCTACTAACTAATCACTAAAAAACTAAAACTCAATAAAATATATCATCCCTGCAAAATGTTATGGGTACTTTATGGAATGTTTAAAACAAATTTAACACATTTTTTAGCTAAATTTACATATTTTAGTGATGCTCTCTATTCAGGAGACTGCTGTGGTGAGTACAATGTCTTCAATACCAGAAGAACTGAATGTTCAACCCTATATGTTAAGCTAAAATGTAGTACTGCATTGTGTTTAGACTCTCACAGCACATAATTAATGAAAGGGAAAGACTGTAGTCTACCTTCATATCTAAATGGTAAATGTTCTGCACTTATATAACGCTTTTCTACCTGTTGGCACTAAAAGCGCATTACACTGCTTCTTGTTTACCCATTCACACTCCCAATCACACACACATTGACACACCGATGGAGGAGCTGGATGCAGCTGGCCAACACTCACCAGGAGCAACTAAGGTGGGTTTCAGTGTCTTGCTCAAGCACACTTCGACACGTGTGCAGAGGAGCCAGGGATCAAACTAACAACTTGATTGATGGATGACCTCTCTATCCCCCTGCGCCACAGTCGGCCATAATAACAATCTAACAATCACTTACAAGGTTGTTAAACATGTTTATTAAACTTAACATGATAGTGACCTTTTCCTCCAAGCAGAGACACATGGCTGAAGCAGTCTCTACCATCATACAGGGGAAGCCATTGGTGATTGTGGAAGAGTATAAATACCTGGGAACAGTTTTGAAGTTTTCATCCAATAAAGATGAAATTTAAAAAAAAATGTCATCAGAGACAGTATCTACTTAGGAAGCTTAAATCATTTGGGACTAACAAGGACATTCTCAGCACATTCTATTATGCCTTCATTGAGAATATAATAACTTTTTCGTTCACGTGCTGGTTTGACTCCATTTCTCTGAAAAACAGAAATCGCCTGCGGAATGTGGTTAAAGTCTGCTCAAAAATCATTAGACAACCTATTAATGCTCTCACAGATTTATGTGACCCGCGGACTGTGAAATCAGCACGTGGGGTCAACAGGACCCCTCCCACATTCTATTCCCTGAATTTGAGTGGCTCTCCTCGGGATGAAGACTTTGTTGTCCAGGGTGCAGGACACGGAGAAGAAAAATGACCTTCGTCCGTAGGGCGGTCAAGCTTCTAAATGGACTTACATTTTAACAAATTATAATTTAAGCACTTTTTAAATTATTGTACGTTGTGTGTTGATTGTGTTTATTGTGTGTCTGTGTTATTGAGTGTGTATTTTCAAGCTACTTTTATGCTCCTTTAAATTGCCCACTGGGGACTAAATAAAGTGAAATGAATTGAATTGAATATTATATATACAATTTTATATCCTTTGAACCCCAAAACAATCTCTCTTTCCGACTTTATGTATGTCAGTGAGGTTTTATGGTTATCTGCATATTTTTCTATAGTCACATTATAGGTTTTTTTTTTATGTATAAGGGGGTGGTTATGTTTTATTTAAAAAGCTGTTTACATAGTCAACAAAGAAACAAAATACCTGAAACATAATCATCCTTAACAATTTTGATAAGAATCTTTTTACGGAGGTTTAAATTGCAAACAATGATAGGACATTTGAGGATAACAGGAAAATTGGGTACCCATGGGACATGCACATGCACCTGAAACAGTTTTTATCTCTACACATTTTTAATAGAAAAAAACATTACATTAAAACCTCCAGGTTGTTTTACCATTGTATATATCTCTCTGTATTTTCATTAATAAACATTGAACCAGTGTCTACTGTCAACTGTGGTATTTAAACATTCATGTTGATCCTTTAATGCACCCTAGCCTAAAATGTTTTTCCCATTTTCCGTCTTACAAAAGTTTTATGCCTAGAGTTTTATTTATTTAGTCCAATATCATTTATAAAATCTAGAGGAGTCATAAGCTTGTTTTATTTGTATCCTTACTCATATGTGCAGGGAGCTGAGAGGTGCAAATAGAATAAGGTGCTAATGTGCATACTGTACAGGCCCCAAAACACAGAAGCATTAGGATCCAATGGATAATTTTAAAGACTGAAATGATGATGGCAAATTGCTCCATGATTCCATCTTGAGCAGGCAGTGTAGAAAATGCTATTAAATAACTGAGTTAACTGAGTAAAACTCACAATGGAACAATAAAACGCATGAACACAGTGGTTTATAAATAACACGTGCCTCAGTAGTGTTGCAATTTAAATCATATTTTACTTGTGTAGGTCAGAGAGATCAAATGCATGTGGTATGCAGAGTATACACAATAGAGTGGAACTTTGACATGCACTCAAAAGCTGTAATGTAGACTAAGTGAACAGATGAAGAACCCAAAAGAAAGCTTTCCTGTCAAACCATATTCATTGTAGCCACATCTTGAGGTGGCATCGTTTAGCATGACGTAGTACGTTATTTTCTGGGACCAGATTACACATAGTCTGGCACACACTTTGGCTTGAATTAGTAAGACACATACACCCATATACACAGACAGAAGGTATATGTTTAAATGCTGGAAGGTGATAGAAATATGTGTGTACTCTAAAGCATATGCCACTAAACATGATTGATTGTGTGCTGCTCAATGCTGCTTTGGAACATATGACACACCTGGCGACTAGTGGAACATTTGTTGCCCTCAGTTACATCACTGAGTGTATGTGAGTGAGAGAGTCAGAGAGAGAGAGAAAGAGAGAGAGAGAGACTCCTAAAAACCTGTTTAGATTTTACACCTACTTTGTCCATTAACACTTAGATGGCAGTATCATAGGTTTGGACTAAAATAAGAAGCACATTATGGTTAGAAGGAAATGATTTCTAACTAACCAATTATTCTCAGAATGAGGCAACTTTAGTTCTACTTTTAGGAGTACAAGCAATTTATCAACATTACAAAATTAGGGAATCACTCCTATCTCCACTGCAATGCAGGAGAGCTCCAGAGGTGTTCTAACTAGTAAGGAGTAGCCAGGAGATTCTGTTTTAAGATCAAGAAGTGTGAAGATTCTGTGAGCGGAGAGAAGTTATTCTGACATTTAATAACACCAAGCTCATTACATGTTGTTTGGACAAAATAAGACTTTTTAAAAGAATAAGCAGGGTGCACATCTTGTGCATTGAAACCAGAGTCATTGGCTTAGACTACTGGGGGACCCACCCCCTGATGCACTGAGCTCATTTTCTCCTCTTGACCCTCTCTCCTCTCCTCTCACCCCACAATTTTCACCACTGTATGACATTAACTCTGTTCTCCCGTAGTTGTCTTTATCCTTCTCTGTCTCCCTCTCTCTGTCCCTTTCTGCAGGTGTCCCCGGTTTTGGAGCTGTATGTTTTCCAGTGTGCAGCTACTGGTCCTACCAACCTGCCCAATGTTTTGCTGTTGCTTTTGTTGCTCTCTTCTTTTTTCTCTCCACTTTCAACTAACTCCAACCAGTCAATGCAGATGGCTGCCCACCCTGTGCCTGGTTCTGCTGGAGGTTTTCTGCTGGAGTTTTTCCTCTTTACTGATGCCAAGGGCTTGCTCAAGGGGGAATTGTTGGGTTCTCTCTATACATCTTTATAGTCTTGACTTTATTCTCTAAAGTGCCATGAGATAACTTTGATGTGAATTGGCGCTATGTAAATAAAGTTGCATTGAATTAAATGGAATTGCAACTTACACCGATCAGGCATAAAATTATGAATTCATTACAGTGGCTTGAGTTTTACTTTTATAAGGTTATAATTTCTCAGTTTTTTTAAGTTGAAAGTGTGAGAAAGGTGATAATTCTACTTTGTTATTATTATTGAGGTCATAGCAGATAGTGGAGTCATACTTGAGTGCATTATGAGAGGAGGTGTTTCTAATGTTTGGCCACCCTATTTAAAATAAATAATCTTCATTACATGTATTTGGTTTACTGTATAATGTTTAATGTATAATGCTTTATAGAATTAATGATGCTCTTTTTTAAGCCATCCTCGGTCATTATTGTTGTCAGATCAAACTTATTCCTCATTTTTTTCAAATGACTTAATAATATATTATCAAGTTATAGATAACTTGATATGGTATGAAACACATGTACAAAGAATGAGGAATCCATTTGTTAATAAATTTGTGCTGGCTATATTAGGATCATATAAATTACTTAAATTCAGATTTTTTGGTAGAATTGAACCTTTAATGATAAAGTACCTGCCCACCTTATCTTGTCTATACGCCCGGATCTCAAAAGCAAACAAAAAAAAGGAAACATTTCTGACACCCATAGAATCTGTGTTAGGGAGATAATTTTAAAATTTGGTCCAACAAATACTCAGGTAGATAAAGAGAAAAAACTTAAAGAGGAAAAGTTAAAGAGGAATAAAAAGCTGAACTGTGATATCCAATCAGCAGTCAGTGTTCGTAATTTATTCACCATTTCACATTTCAATTAATTTTTCTAATAGGTTCAAGTTATAAGTTCTTAATTAGGAGTTTTGCAATTATTTCCACACCATATAAGTTGCAGTTTATTTTAGTAGGTCAGTCTTTTTGCAACAGGGTGGTTTTGAGTGAACTCGCAATCCATAATATTGTATTACCATTGTGAGAGAAATTTTCCTACAAAGCAGGGAACACGTAGGAGATGAGTTGTCTCAGAGACTTGAATTAGTTTCCTGACCACTGTGTATGTATGTCTGGTTGATTTGCATTGAGTCATTACTTTGTCCTTTTGTATAAATTCAGCTGCGAAGCTGAGTGGTTAAAACACACCCATAACCTGTAAAACCTTGTCAAATCTGATTTGGCCCACTCGAGTGTCGTTCTGTTCTGCTCTGCATGTTTGTCTGTTTTGCTGATTAAATTCATCATAACCAAGACTGTGAGCTGCCCTTTGCCTCCTAAACTTGCCTTACAGTTTTTGCCATGACAATCATATTACCCATATTTAGCTGTCACTCCCTTCTCATTTGATGTTCTTGATAAAGTCTTTTACACCTTTTGGAAAGTTGAAGGTGCTGGTTTGCTCTTTATATGTTAAAATATTCTTGCGGTGGGATCATACCGTAATGGATCCTCAGGCCCCATGGCTGTTGATGAATTGAGTCGAACACTTTCCGCCACATTTGAATTCCTGTGGCCAAGTCTAAGTAGTATCTCACCTGTCTCACATGTTTCTTAATCTGGGCTGCAGTCATGAGTTTTAACTTGTTCTTGTAGTTAATAGTGTTAATTGTGGCTAATACTGCCCCCCTCTGTACTTTCAAGCTCAGTAGGGTTTCAGTCGTTTTTGGAATTTGCAGAATAGCAATGCAATGCGCATCTTAATAGATACTCGCCATCACTGGAAGTTTTTTAGTCCTAAGTTAACAGCATTGCTTCTAGGAGGGATTTTCATACGCTTAGTTAAAATGGGCCCTGGTCGATTTTTAGGGAAATGTGATTGCTGGTGGTTTTTACACATGTATCAACCACTACATGCAGAAAAGGCCAACTGATTATGGTGCACCAAAACTATAATGACTCATCTTGACTGAGCTATATCTTTCACTTCTATTCAAAAATAACTGTATATACTTTTGTCATCCACATGAAGTCTACTCCAAAAGTAAGCAGGGACAATTTGTTTTTGCTGTACACTGGAGACATTTGAGTTCTATATCAAAATATATTCACATTCAAAATGGCTGCTCTTATTTGAAGGTATTTACCTGTAGATGCTACCTATCGTAGCATATTTTGTATCCGGATTTCAAGTGAGCAAAAGTATTGAAGCAGGGAGCTGTCTATGGGAGAAAAGCAAGTCATTTCGAATTTGAGATACAAGGGAAAAACAACAACAGCCCTGCACAAACATTGGACTTAAAATACAACACAGCAATGTGGAATGTCCTGAAAAAGGACCTTACACAGAACAGGTCACCAAAGGAAAACAACAACAGCTAATTCCAGAACCAGAGACAGAGCTGTGAAGAAGTGACAGTGTTATTGACATGAGCAACAACCACCACAGTGCAGGGGTGAAGGTATCACTATCCACTATTTACAGAAAACTTCATAAATAGACAGGCCAAACTACAAGATACAAATCCCATTGTAAGCAGTAAAAGACAACACAAATAAATGTTACAAAAAAGCAAAAATTTCACATTTGAATTGGCCCATTGACAGGTTTATATGAAATATATTTCTGATGTGCAAGAGAATCACTCCGGAAATTTTCCTATAATGTTTAAAGACCTTATAAATCAGAAAGCCAATTTGGAATATGTAAAACAAATACACAGATGAGTCATACATTTTCTGGAAGTTTTATGGACCGATAAGACCAAGATGCACCTCTACCAAAGTACTGGAAAATAATCTAATGTGAAAAGTGGAAGTAGAGGCCAAAAGTGATTTTAAACTGGCTTATTCAATCACCTGACTCTTACCAAATCGACATGCATTTCACCTGCTGGGAAGGGGAAAGTCTCCCAAACCAATCAAAATAAAGCTAAAGTAAAGGCCTTAAAAAGCATAAAGAAATACACAACAATTTAGTGATGAGACTCACAGATGTGGTTATATTTATTTTATTTAAAATAAACAAAATATAAAAACCAATGATATTGACAGCTGAGTAAAACCTTGGCACTACATCTTTTAGGAAGTGTTAGACATATTAGACCCTCACAGCCCACAAAATGGAAAAACAATTGGAGGGAAGAGCGTTCTTTCCATTTCCTGGTAGAAGACATGACATGAGCCTGTGAGAAAGACATGGCAACACTCTACCCCTCTTTTCAAGGACTTACTTAAAATTATTATGAGAGCTACTGCCTGGAAAGGTATTGCCCTGTCTCCAGATCGCCTGCCCCTGTCCCCAGCAATGTGGTTAAAGACATTTGCTGTGACTGCTTACCCACCCTGTACTCTTTTCTTTTGGTCGTGTCCATGAAGAAACAAAGCATAGATTTCTTGCTGTTCCTCTGCTAGGTCATCAGCTGAGATGCCAAACCTGGGGGATAGTGCTGAAGCTCAACTTTTGGCTTCACATATCACAGTTTCCTCCCTGCTCCTCCAGGAAGCAGCACCACACAGGCATCTGAACAGGCAGACAGAATGGGGAGACTCACCTAATGGATCCGTGCATCATCATGGTCCTTCCCCTCGCGGGTTCCTTGACTCTCAGTCTGGGTTAAGATGCTCCTCAACCTTTGCTTTTGCCGTGTCTCTGTCTGCACCCCTGCTCCAGCGTTCTTTCCTTCTTCCAGTAGAAGAAGCACAGCCTGTCCCCCACTGCCCTGCTGCCAAGAGCTGACTGCCACCCTGCACATGGTCGTGCCCCCCGGTAAGTAGAGGTTATCTAGAAAAACTGCCACACATCAGTTTATGTCTGTTTCCTGTTTAGTGTTTGACAGCTGTTTTTGTTAATACACACGTTTCCCACACGTTTCACACATTGTGGCCCGCTGTACTCACTCGATGTCACCTGTTGAGTGATTATGTTCTTTCTTCTGCATTGTCATGAGTGAAACGTTTTGTTTTCTTAGTCTTCTGTGCATTTGAATTTATCTAGCATGAAAATGAAGCACCTCTCCACAAGTTGCTCTTTAGGTCTCTTTAATGTCTCTTTTACGTCTGAGACGTACAAGATCTGTCTGTGGTGCACTGGCTGGGAATTATGTCAGCCAGTCACATAGTGGTTCCCCTGGATCTTTTTTTATGACAAAGGTCCAGAGATGGCCTTTGACCTCATGAATCACAAAATATGCTTGGTGACAATCACATTAGGTCTTCAGTTAGACCTAATGTGATTGTCCTTTCAGTGGGGGTGTCCCTTGGCAGAGCTACATCACACGTCAGGTTATAGGAGGAAAATGCCTGGAGCCATCGTCTCTTCACAGTGTAAGTGTTCGCTGTATTTTACACTTTGCTGGCTTGGGACAAGTTCTGAAGAGCAGAGGGGGATCTGTTTTTGTCCCATGAAAACACACCGCCCACCCTGTGGTTCTCCATGACCATGCAAGACAAACATCCTCTTGAAGTGGATGCCTTCTCTCACTATAGAGCTCTCCTCTATGCCTTCCCTTTCCCAACAATTTCACTAATTTCATGGCTCTTAGCATGTGTGCAAGAAGAGCAACTGCAACTCCTCAGAGCACACAAGCATGTCTTGCTTTCTGACAACGGTACATTTATTGGCAGGAGATCTGTGGAAACTCCCATGATGCAGAGATGCACTGTCACAGGTGGTTCATTTGTCCCATCATTTTCTGATAGTCCAATGCCTGTGGACCTTAGTAAACAGTGGCATTTTGAGAGCTTAGGGCTACCACGTGAAATTATACAGACCATTTAGGCTGAAAGGGCTCCATCTACAAAAGCAAAATGGTCAGCTTTTCAGCAATGGTTTGTGCAAAGAAGTTTGAAAAGGCTCTCAAATACTGACTTTCAGCAGTTAGTGGAGAGAAATCTGGGTCTATACACAATTAAAAGCTATGCTGCGGCCATCTAATTGAGTCATGAAGGTTTTGGACAGAGAACTGTCTTTGCACATCCATTAATTAAAAACTTCGAAAAAGGAGTGAAAACAGAGCAACCTACAATGTATTCAATCACACCTTAGTGGGAATTACTCTGGATTTTACACAAACCCCTGTAGGTTTCCAAAATCGTAGCCTTAGCTTGACGCTCTCATGTCTTTCCACATCAACAAATCTACAGGACCACTCGATAAAATTTACATGTTTACTTAGACACACATATCATTTGTACATAACAGTCTTCAAGATCCCGGATTCTCAAAACAACATTATTTGAATGAAACACACAAAAACAAAAACATAAGAGAAAAAAAGAGAGACGAAGAGATGAAGTTCAGTCAAAAAAAACGTGTGGCTCCACTTTCCTCTAATCTCAAAAAACTTTGTTTTCTTGACTTGTCACCTGATTTCCCCTCCCTCTAGACTATCAAATTAAAAGTACTTATTTAGTAAAAAAATAACAATCATAGTCTCTTTCTGATACAAAGCATTTTGAAATCAAGCAAACACAATTTACATTCAGAAAATAAAACAAACTTGTAAATATTTCTTCCACTTATTTTAACACTTTGAATTATGTAAATTACAGTTTACCTATTAACTGAAATTGCTGTAATCAACCAAACATAAAATGCAATTAGGCTCCTACACCCACCATTTTTAGCCAGTCAGATCAATTTCAATTCCCTTTCACTGAAAACAGCACTCCTCTTAGCAATCTCTTAGCTCTCTTTTAGCTTCTAAAAAAGTGAGTGATTTGTGTTCACTCTTTCTCTCCATCCTGTCGTTATCAAAAAGGATGAGAATTTGGTCATTCTAAGACAAAATCTTGTTTTCATGGCTAAAATAATAACTTTTTTATTTAAATCCAGAGTTATTCAGAGAAATGAGATAAAGGAAGGGTCTCATGTCTATACTGTACATGCACCACCTCATTTTCTGGTGCCTATAGCAACCTTCTGACAGACCTAGCAGGTGTTTATGCATTACAGAGAACATTACAGAGAAAACCTTTGACCAAATAGTGGCTGTCCCATTGGCTGTGTGAGGCCATAGCAACTTTATGTGTCAGCTGGGAGGGAGGCCCCCACAGAACATTTGTTCACACTCTGCAAGAACCATGTCCTCATTAACAGCTTTAGGTGGGATATCAGGGGAGGATGTCATTGGTGGGCTTCCCCATGTACTTTTATCCATTTCTCTTCTGCAAGTTCCGTGAGTTCAGCCATACTTTGAGAAAAATGTTTTATTAAGCTGTTTGTGAACGTGCTAGTGAGATTACTTTACTTAAACTTGGATGTACAATTGACCCGTCGTAGGCTAAGTTTAGAAGTAAGTACAATAAATTTTCAGTGTTCGTCATACAACGATCTCTGGAGTGAAGTTTTTGCTGGAGCGTCAAATTTGTCAGTGTCGAGTCTACAGGACATGTGTTGGGTTTGCTCAATGACTAGTGGACCACTGTCGGCTGGTAATGCATTAGACATGTGCATGTATGCTAGGTTAGTGCAGCACACAGACACACGCTATCACTTCTGCCGACTTAGATGCTCGAGCATTGGGACTGTTACTGTGCATCTCTGTCTGCTCTTTATATCTAAGTTTTGTTGTGTGTAATTTACTACTTTGCACATTTACTTGCTATGTGATACCTACAGCCTCTGCATCAAGTTTAAGTCCTCTTCTTGCTGTGCTCATGTTTGGGAGATTATTGTTCCTGCTCTGTCACAGCAGCACTCAGGCTTTCTGAGTGAAATGGTTTTACTCTGTTTAATCACGGAGGGCTGTATTCTACTTTTGTCCATGAGGTACCATTTGGTGTTTGTGAGCCTGTGTGTTTAGTGCTTGTATAGGTTCATTAGGGCATTGACCTATTCCAGCTTCGCCCTTATCCCAAACGCAACAACTCTTAAGAGTGTGAAGCCTACCCGAAATGGAACATTGATTATGTACTGGAATTTCAACTTCTATGAGTATGGGCACAGCCCTCTAAGCTGTGAGCCCCACTGGCTTCATCTAAGTCTGCTGAAGTAAAGATACTGGCTTATTGTAAAGAAAGAAAACCATCAAGCAGGTATTATTTGCAGAGCGGAGGGAGTAAGCCTGGTGCTGGGCACAGGGTGGGAAGGAAAAACTGACTGCGCATGCACATGGAGAAAAACCCAATAGTGACAGCTCTTACAGGGCTATGGTTATGCAGAACCAACATAAACAACATTCAAGTATTAAACAGATCCCTTAAGATTAGCTGATACAAAAGATGTTGTGTTGTTTAACATATTAAGATGTAAATATATCCATCTTTTTATCTTAAATCCAAATGTCTTTAGTGTACAGCAAAAACAGATGAAGTTGTCTTTTAAAATTTTAATTCAGGACTTGTCGAGAGGACTGTACACTGATTCCTTGGAATCAACATTTTACACGCAGGATTTTCATGCAAATGTCTGGTCTACATAAATCTCAAAATTTTACCAACAAATCATTGTTTCTGGCTGCACTGTCAAGAGGACATAATAGCAAAACTAGTACAGGTGTAGTGCAATAATAAACATTTTAACAAAAATAATTATGTAGGTTTTAATAGGTAAATAATCATGTTGAACTTTTCCTGCTTTCTCTTGCTCAGCAAACCTGTTTGTTAGGTACTGGTTTGGTTCCACAGTGCCACTACATATTTGTGAAAACAACAATGCTTAAGATGAGGGTACAGCTTATGCACACATAAATCAAATTACTGTAAGGTACTAGTTTTAGGGTTGGACCCAATAAGGCACTTGACACAACTATTGAGTTTAAATAAGATTGATTATAAAATATATAATAGTTGGGAAAACAGGATGGAGATGTAGTAATTCCTCCAACTCACTAAATGGTGCTGAACTCAAGTCTATGAGAGAGGACATGAAGATGAGTATCTTGACAATGACTTATGGTATATGATGTCTGAACACGAAAACAAAACTTACAAGACTTAGTGGGAAGACTAGCGGATTCTAGAGGAGAAGCAAGGTTCTAATAGGGAAGAATGGAGTATGGTCCTGGTAGAGTAGATATATCTTGAGATGCAGCGAGCAGGAGTCACTTGAGGAAAGGTTATGGAGATGGGGGGAGAAGTGTCCACTGGGGAAGATGTAGTGGTCTGGATCCGTAAATGAGGCAGGCCTGATAACGAGTGCGTGGAACATAGCCGTGGTAAATCTCCAATCCCTGATTGTGAAGAGAACTGCTTTAGTGAATCCCTTTAGTGATATAGTGCCCTAGTGCAATAGTCTCATAGCTCTGGATTCCATAATTCTCTTATGTGACATAAACATGGTTCTTAACATTGGTATAAGAATTCTTACAGTGGATATTTACTTGGTGAAGTCCTTGATACAGGTAACTTGAACACATGTAGTTACTTGTCTGAGTAGATAATCACATAGCTTGGTAAAAACGTGAACATGGCATAATCAAAGACATGACGTGGTAAATCTTCTCATAATCACATGGTTACAAGTGTTTGTGAAAAACTTCCTCGGTTACTCACAAAACCTGAGTGGCAGGCAGAGTCAGGTCAAAAGAAATGTAGCGTGGTCCGAACCGTAGATAGAGAAGAAGAAGAAGAAGATGCTGCGCTTGATGAGAGCAGGAAAGTCGTAGTGAGAAAGCAGATGATCTGGTAGCTTGGTGAGGAGACTTAGGAGGTATGTAAGCAGAGTGGTGAGAGCAGGTTAAACTGATTCAAGGTGATTGATAAGCGGGAAAAATATGACGGGACCAGGAACAGGAACTGACTTCAAAATAAAAGTCTTGAGGGGGGAAGTGAAAAAGGGATCCTGACAATTACTACATAGAGTGAGAATTTAATATGCAAATCCATTGAGTTACTGTTAAATTATTCATTTGCAAAACGTTCATAAATAAAAATTGGATCTACTTATAAAAATGTATTGGTATTATTTATTTTACCAAATGTACATGTCTTTATTGAATTACAGTTTTTCAGTGTTTTTAGCATTTAAAGGATACACAAGTTTACAACTTGAATTCTTTCTGTACGCAGTTTAGTGTACTGGTTTTTCACTGAAAACAGAAAGATCATTGTTAGATCATTGTTTGCAACTCGTGTAACTCTGCAATTACAGTATTAATGCAACATTACAAATATTAATGTATAAAGATTCAAAAAAGCTTAGAACACAGAAGCCTATATAACTAGTTGTCAGTGTTAACAGTGAAGGACGGACTACGAACAGAGACAAAAAGAAGAATTCGCCACAGAGTTTACAGTGTCCTTGAATTTATTCTGTCATACAAAATTGTTCAACTTAATTTCTAGAGCAGAAAACACTGAAGTGTTCTTTTCGATGCTCAGATATGAGGGATGTTTATGTAAATTAGCTGTATAAATAAAAAGTATATTGTAGCTTAGAGGGAAGAGAGCAGCCAACTGTAGCATAGAAAGCACAAAGACGACTTATCAGCTTTAAGTTTGTAACAAATGTTTAAGCACAGTGAAAAACAGTTGTACATTAAATGAAATTAATCCTGATGTTAAGAAACCCTGAGTTACAGAAAGCAGTTTTAAATGAGCAACGTTTTATGTGTGTGTGTGTGTGTGTGTGTGTGTGTCCGTGTGTGCGTGTGCGTGTGTGCGTGCGTGTGCGTGTGTGTGTGTCATACAGCAGTACAAGGTGTGGGTACACTTTGCCCAGGACATGACACATCACACCCAATCTGTGCTGTGATGTCGGTGTTCTAAAGAAAGCTTGCATCAACTTACTCACTGCCTCTCACCAGCACTGGCTCCAGCACTGCCTGCCACAGCAACACACTTATTAATTTAATGCCTCACAATATTTATTACAATAATGTCAGCAAAAACACAGAAAAACCAGACTAACTGATACAAAAGAAATCAAAAGAGCCCAGTTGCCTAAAAGTAATGTATGAGTTTATTGCTTACAAATGATAACCATCTAGCTGACAAGTGATTCAACAACTGATGATGAATCACAATAATGTTAAAGATGCTAATGGGGGAAAGCTTGGCCTGGTGATTAGGCTGTAATAAATGTTGCAGTCAACCAGGACCTTGGACCCTGGCTTGGTACGATGAAAACAAGACCATGGGCACAGTACTGGAGCTGAAAAAGTTATGGTGTTTTAGGGGAAGGAAAGATGGAGTAGGTCAGAGAAGGTTAGGGGAGCTGTCAGGCCCTTAGATGGGAACTGTAAACCAGGCGGTGAAGGGGTGAAGAAAAACTCCATCAGCAGCCCAAGTCCACTTGAAAACCCAAAGACAGCTGAAGCACTGGAAGGATTTCCCTGAAGTCTTAGTAAAACAAGCCCCAACACAGACCTTCAGTCAAGGACACAGGCACCCAGGACATAGAGTCACTCCTCAGGGGTTAGAGTGGGAGGACAGCCAGGAGACAGACTGACAGAGACACAGAGTGAGAGAGGAGAGCAAGAGAAACAATGCAAGAGGGAGTGAGGAGTGTGGGGTGGAGTGAGGGGTGTATTACACTTGGTTTCCCACACAAATGCACAGTAGTGAAGCCTACCGGCTTCCCCTCCCCTAAACTTATACAGCAATAGGCAAAGTCAAAGAGAAAGACTCAGAGCAAAGTCATAGCAGTCTTAAAAGTCAAGCGGTATGTGTAGGGCTGCAGAAACTAGAATTACACACATATTTGGCCTCTAGAATAGTAACACTAGAGGAACACAAGAAGAAAGAGCTGCAGTAATCATGGGGAAGGGTTTCCTAATAGGATAAGTGTGACTCAAAGCTCCCGGCAAAAAACACTGGACAATTCCTGTGTCAAGCACGAGTCCTCAAGTAACTTCAGGAACAAAACACCTTAAGAGTGATTTATACCTACAATTTCCACCTGTGCCAGTGGTGCATCATGGGGTGCACATTGTTGTTTCACCTGGTATGATTTTTGTAACTTGGAAATGAGTGGTACAACACAGTAGGAAATAAATGAAAAGTGTGTGAATAGGTTCACACAGAAATCTAAATAACTACCAACGCATGCAAGGAGCAGGCAGTATTTATGATTTAGTTCAACACTCAAAAAAATGTCATTGTTGATGCCTGTTAATAATGGCAAATGTTCTGCACTTATATAGCACTTTTCTACCCATTGGCACTCAAAGAACTTTACACTGCTTCTCATTCAACCATTCACACTCACACACCGATGGGGGAGCTGCTATGCAGCTGGCCAACACTCATCAGGAACAACTAAGTTGGGGTTCAGTGTCTTGCTCAGGGACACTTTGACATGTGGAGGAGGTGGGGATTGAAGCAACAACTATGAGATTGGTGGACAACCTCTCCACCTTCCTGCACCACAGTCGCATGTGGCATCAGTCTTCCTGATCAGTCTTATCTGATCTTTTAAACTAAACTAGTTATTGGCAACTTTCATCCTCAAATTACTTAAAAATAAAACTTAAAGTAAAATAAAATAAAAAGTTCATTAACTAAACACTAAAAATACTAAAACCACTGTTAAAACTAAACAGAAATTTAGGGTGAATGTAAAATAATATCAGTATAATAATTTAAAAATGTAAAACTAAAATAACCTTGACCCAGTGATGGAATATTTTGAAAGGAACTATTCTGCATATGAAGCTTTTCTTAAGCCCAAATATAAACTAATATATAGTTATAAAGAGCTGTAGGTAGTTGGCCGTTCTGTCTAATGGTAAATTCCACCCATGCAGATAATGCCTTGCCAATCGTTTAAGTGTATAGAGGTAGGTTTGGATATAGATATCATGATGTGCAGCTTTTATATGTTTGGATGTTTTTCTTTGTGAGTGCTGAACAACTTTAGATTCCTTTATTTTGAGCTCTCTGTCTTCCCTCAAAGGTCAGCAATCTGAAAAGGATTTTGTTCATTTAGTAGTGGAAATTCTCCTTTCACCAAATATCACTACAACTTAACTTGATTTAATTTAATTTCCAGTGGATTTATTTTATCCCAAGATCAAGATCTGAGATCGCTCAGAACAAAGATTTTGAGTGTGATTTCATTTTGCCAGTGTTAGCAGACTGAAAAAATCAAATGAAAAAATTAGAAAGGTGTACAGGCACAAAGCTTTTTATCTTTTTATAAACTCATATTAAGACATGGAAGCATATGCACATGTGATTAGCTGTTGAACTGTGGACCTTTCTGTTTTTATGTGAGGGTGATGCTGGCAAGCGTGTGTTGAGCTTGCACTGTTTTTAATAAAGTCTCCGGGCTCATGTTGTATGCAGAGGGAATATACAGTCAGTGTTTCTCTTTAACAAACCAAGTGTAGTGTTAGCAATCTGTCATTTTGACTCTTGTTTATGTGTTACACCACTATTTACTTTCTTTAGACTCTCCTATGAATTGAGCTTTTGTTGTTTTTAGCCACTCTTAACAAGAAAACCCACACTTTTTTTTTTGGTGATGAGCTCTTTGCACCTGAGCAGTGCTGCTGTCACATAGGAAAACTAAATGCATGGCCACGCATGACCCCGCCTGGTTAAGGTTTCTGTTGTTTACCAGTGGGCTAGCCAGCTACTCTATCACACATTAACCCTGGGGCCTGGCTAACGAGCTTTGGCCTGCACTGCTCTCCAGCTTCATTAAGGAAACACTAACCACTGTGGGACAATGCCTGAGACACATAATAAACTCTACATACCTATTGCTATGTATGCAGCCAGCCAGCTAACACACGCGCACGCACACACCCTGCTCTACTGCTCATTCAATTAAGACAGTGCACGAAGGTTAAGACAAGTGTCTGGGGAGGAGGTCAGGAGAAGATAAATAACACAATTTCCAATTGTGGGTTCAATACCCATCAGGGAAAGTAGTGTGTAGTGAGGCAGAGGTTTTACAAGTGCCCGGTGGTGCTGGGACTGCATTGGCCCCCTCACTTCATTGTTAATGTATGTTTCTGTTATGTTCTTAATTGAGCTCCTAAGCATGTGATGTAAAGTAATGACCTCCTGCACATAAAGCAGCTCTGATTTGCTGTGTGTGCCCTCTTCACTTTGTATGTGTAGCCTTTATTTACACAGCATTCACTGTGAATTACACCTTCTGTGGCTGGCTTGGCTGTGAAAAAGGAGCTCAGTGCTTCCAATAGCTGCAGGGCTCCTTGCAAACAACACTCCTGAGATAAGCTAAGCTATATCGACTGCAGGAGACTGACCATTCACAGAGTGCACTATGTTAATCTTTTGGACTTTTTCAGCGGTGGGGATCAGGCTAAGCGGCCTTGGAGATGTTAAAAATGAGCCTGGCACCCCAAATGGCATATACTTCAGAGGTAATGTGTTTGGTAGTTAAGGCGGCGACAGTGACTTATTCTCACTCTGTCTTCAGTGAGCCAAGGCGTCTTTGTGCACTGCAAATGGACCATCTGGACTGCCTGTTATAGCTCTCAAGCAAAACGACTTGACCATCATTTTTTAAAAAGGCTTTTGTATTTCTATATGGAGAAAATGGCAATTTGCTCATTAACGTTGGATGAATGAAAAAGTATGGGGTTATAAACAGACCTAATGGACAGAATTTAATGAACTTTTGGAATCTTTTGGAAAGACAGAAGTGGAAGAAGAAAAGTCCTCAAAGCTGGGGCCAGGCAGTTCTGAGATGAGCAGTAAGGAAGTGGTCCTGACAGCTGTATCTTTCTGTGCAGAAAAATTGCAGTGATTTTAGAAGTCATTTAAAATTCTGACAGCCCAGTTGTGAAATATAGATGTGTGCAGGTATTTTGGAGCTGGCTCCTTTCCTCTCCCCTCTGCTTCCCAAAAAGTCTTCAGGCGTGTGTGAAAAGGTATTTGGTTTCCCTCTGCTTGGCTCCAGTTGTGTGCCATCTAATATTAGTATTTGTATTAATTATCTTAAATTAACTGTCAAAGTGCTTAATTAGCATTATTAATGTTGTGTGACATAGGCGCTGAGTGGTGACTGAAAAATTAGACAAAATACCTCAGACCAAACTTAATAGTAAGTCGTCAAAAAGAGTTAATTACACCAATTAATAAAACTTTCAGGGAGAGACTAATTTAACAAAGGGGTAAGGCACAAGGCAGAGATGCCTGCTGAAATATCTTCATTATCTCAACTGAGAGGAAACTTCATCAACGTATTGTTTTACCAACCTTTTCATTCTGAGAGGGTCTCAGGTTTGTTGGCAGTGGGATTGTGGACCTACTAAGTTTTGGCTATTAGGGTCCTCTAATAAGAATGTTGAGAGGTCAAAAGACAGGTGTCTGTTAATTATCTCAGCTAGTGCCTGGACAAACTAAAGCATCCAGCCTTCAAAGATGAACAGGGCCACATAAATCAATTGAAGTAATGATCAAAGCTTTCAGTGGCTACCCGGAGATAACTAGTGAACACATCTCCACACAGACAGAAGGTGATATGTCAACGACACGGACTCTGCTGGCACCAACTCCCCCAGTACAGAAAATACCTGCTTCTGCTGTTTGATATTATTTTTACCATAGATTTTTTAACAATATAGAAACAATGCTCTGCCAATTGTGCTGTCTATATGGTTCATACTGAAAAACTCAACAAATACTATATAGATTGTCAAAGAAATCTGGTAGAGATATGAATGGAGCCCAAAGGAAGAATACCAAGGATATTGCTTTAACAACTCAATGACAGTAACAATTTTGCTTTTGACTAAAATATCTAAAAAAAAAAATGTATTACTACAAACATTAAATATCCACATAAGACAAGCCTAATAACTGTCTCTTTTATTGTTAGAGTTGTATTAGTCACTATTTCCATATCTGGATTGACTAGACCAAGACTTTGTGCAGACATTTGCTGTTCATCCGTAGCTGGGCTAAGGTTGGGTTTAATTTAAAGTGCTAATAAACACAAAGGTATTTACATGCCTGTTTTAGAAATTGCACCACACAGTCTCAACTGCATTGGGCTAAGGTTGGGTTTGGATATAAAATACAATGTGACTTTCAGACTTGGGTCAGGTTCAGACAGAAAAATGTGACCTGATTTATGCTCGAGTCTGAGCACACTGACAGACACAAACCAACAACTAACATCTATTTTGAGTTGTACAGGCCATTTTTTGAAGAGTCCAAAGTCTGACTTTGTACTTTAAGTGTGATGAAGCATCATTCCATGAAACACATCCATGAACTCCACGCATGCCAAAATCTGCATGCTTTTTTCATGCACATGGTTGCTTGTACAATATGATCGGAACCCCAGGCATCAATATACCTGACATAGAACTAGAGAAGTCTACCTCATTCAGGGAATTCAGGGTTCTCTAATTCTATAACTTATTACAGACACCAGGTTTTGTCTTTATGTGACAGTTAAGAATTCTGTGAGTGGAAAAGGTAGGATGAATATCTATTACAATTCAGTGCGATTTGCAGTAGGTTTTCATAATTCCTTAAGCATTGTAAGCAGGGTCTCTCTCGGGCTGTGGAATTCTTATTTAAACCCATAACAGGGTTTCAAAGAGCTTGTGAGGATCTCTTTAAGAAGATAAAAGCAAATCGTGTGTTTACTATAAAAATCCAATGTTGGGCTTCTGTAAGTTTTGCATTTGTAAGTTCCTGCTTGGTCCATTTTTGTCTCCATTAATTTGGATTATTCAGGATTTCATAGCAAGGATAACAAAATAGGAACAAAAAGGAAGCATGAACAGATTAAGGGAATTTTAAAAATGCTGCTTAGTGTCAGTGTTGCTAGTTTTTATTGCAGATTACTTCTGCTCACTGTCTTCTGCTTGTGCCATACTGATGCTTTTAGATCAACCTCAGATAAAATGACAGCTCATCAAAATCAGTGTAAGGTGTTGGATTGGAATCATGGCCAAACGAAGAGGAAGACTTCAATGACAATACCTTCCTGATTCAAGGAGAAATTATTCATTTTGTTCCATATTTCCATGCCTAATCCATCAGTGGTTTACTTTGCTATCAATTACACAGTGACCACAAAATCAAGCCGGCAGCAGGCAAAGATTCGTCTAAATCACAGTTGACATGGCTGTGGCTCCCTATGTGGTCCTCAGGTTCTTTTTGTTTGTCCTCTGAGTCCAAACATCCTAGCTCCTGTATTTTCGAAAAGCCAGCAATTAAATATTTATGTTGCCGTTGGATTTCAGAGTTGCACAGCAGGGCCATTTAACTGGCTGAGGATGATCAGGCGCTGCCGAGACAAGAGCTGGAACGAAATCCTCCCCCTAAATGGGGCTCCCACATGGTCTAATGAGCTGAGGGGGTTACATGCAGTGATGTGGCAAGTTTACCAAACAACCAAAAGCCAATATGAAGGCTCCATTAGAATTTTATGGAAATCACTGCAAACTTTTAAAGCCCTTTGCAAGGTAAGGATGCAATGCAGTGACATAGCCTAAAACCAGCAGCATGATCATTCTGAAGCTGGACTTACTCTCACAAAACGCCTATTTGCTGTCTATGTTTAGTTTGATATGAGTGTCTAAATGGTCAAACAATATTAATGGGATAAGAAATAAGACATCCTAGAAATAATTCTCCTGGGAGAAGATCCTATTTGTTGACAGATTGTATCAGTAATGATTAATAATCTCTACTTGTAGCATGTAAAAAAACTGACATGAAACAAAGTATGTGAGCTCTGTATGGTCCTGAGTTTTCTACAAGATTGTATATCCGATATTAGAAACTGGATGTCCTTAAATTTTTTTTCAATTAAATTTAAATAAATCAGAAATTCTCATAATTGGACCTCAAAATACTTCCAGTAATATTGTCCCATCCTTAGGGCCTTTATCAATGTTCGTTAAGCCAGTTGCCAGAAATCTTGGTGTTTTATTTGACTGCAACTTTAGTTTTGAGCATGACATCACTAAACTAGTTCAGTCCTGCTTTTATCATCTTAGGAACATTTCAAAAATCAGACCTATGTTAAATTTTAATGATGCTGAGACTATTATTCATGCTTTTATCTCTTCATGTCTCAATTATTGCAATAGTTTGTTTTCCTACAAGTTGTTCAGAACTGCAGCTCGGGTCCTGACCAGAACCAGGAAGTTGAGCCACATTACTCCTTGTCTTGCATCTCTACATTGGCTCCCAGTTGATCTTAGGATAAATTTTACTGATTACTTATAAATCACTGCATGGTTTAGTGCCATCCTATATTTCTGATATTTTAATTCCATACGTGCCATTAGGAAACTTAAGATCATCAGACAGTGGATTGTTGTCTGTTCCAACTTCCCGGTTGAAAACCAAGGGGGATAGAACATTTTCCATCATGGCTCCAAAACTATGGAATAACCTGCCTGAGGAAATCAGGCTCTCTGACTCAGTGTCATCTTTAAGTCTCGTTTGAAAACACATTTTTATAGATTTTCCTATAAATAGATTTTGACATATAAATAGTATGTTCTATCTATATCACATGATGTATTTCACCTTGTGCTTTTCTTTGATTTTATATTTAACCTGATTTTATTTATTTAATTATCTTTATCTTCCTTGTTAATGTACATCACTTTGTACTCTGTTTGATAAGTGCTTTATAAATGAAGCTATTATTATTATTATTATTATTATTATTATTATTATTATTATTATTATTATTATTATTATTATCTGGTCACTTTTTTTTTTAAATCATGGATGGGGAACCCATGTTCCTTCAGTCCTGCAGCCCTGTTTGTTTTCCAACTATAGACTGCCTTATACACTGTCCTTCCAGCTTCAGATTGATCTACGAAATCACCGGTAGGCTGTGTATTGATAATTGGAAAATAAGCAACGATATGGCCAAACACGTGTTCCTCATCCTGACTGTGGCGCAGGAAAGTAGAGCGGTCATCCACCAATCTCACAGTTGTTGGTTCGACATGTCACCAGCTCCTCCTGTGACATGTCGAGGTTTCCTTGAGCAAGACACTGAACCCCAACTTAGTTGCTCCTGATGAGTGTTGGCCAGCTGTGTAGCAGCTCCCCATCGGTGTATGTGTGTGATTGTGAGTGTGAATGGGTGAATAAGAAGCAGTGTAAAGCGCTTTGAGTGCCAATAGGTAGAAAAGTGCTATATAAGTGCAGATCCCTGCACTTATTTACTATACCTGAGTTTAATAGTGCAGTAAAGAGAAACAACAAACATATCAAATTAAATTTCCCATAGAGGTTTGGGTAGAGGACACACATACCTACGCAAGTAACATATATAGGACCTTTTTTAGATCAGATACCGCAGGGCTTTATTATAAAAGACAAAGTGACTTAGTATAATGTTAATAAGAACAACAACCACAACAACAAAATAAACAGCACACAGGCAACTTCCAGTACCACTAATGGGTCTTAAGCTGCTTTTTTAAAAACATCAACTGTCCAACACTTTGTGCAGTGGAAGAGAGTTTATTCAGAGTTGAGGAGGCACAGTTTGAGTTTAGCAATATTTCTTAGCTTGAAAAAGCTAAAGTAGTCCAGCTAGAAAGGAAAAAAAGGATCCAAGCCCTTCCTGCACCTTAGAGATGAGGCCCTATCATAGCACACATGGCTGCATGGCATCAACAGAAAGGGTAGATGATAGTCCGTACAAAAGTCTGTATCTACTGTGAGCTTTCTGAAAACAGAGTGTGTCACAATCTAACTCACAGTATCATCAAGAACTGCTCAAACTGCTACGTATAAATGTAAATTGTTCTGTATTTTACAATTGAGTCAATTAATCTTTCCCTTTTCTTTCCTGTAAACTGTAGCTAACCTTAGTGGTAGTGATATAACTGTTATACAAAATTATGCTTTTTGGTGCAGTAGTTCAAGCAGCTGAATCAATTTTTGAAGAAGAAGCACTTTGGGTGACCAGGGATCATTAGTAGACAAATAATGAGTCCACGCATAAAGGTTGCTGTGCATTAAATTAGTAATACATTTATCACTTTATCATTTAGTAATAAAGGAACATTTTAAGTAATAATAATTAAGAGAGATGATGAGCTAGTTTGATGGTTTCATTCTTAGATCCTCCTGCTCACATGTTGAAGTGTCCTCGGACAAAACACTAAAACTAACCATTATCTGTGTGCAGCTGTCCAACATCAACTTCCTCATAGGGATCAGTGAAGTGTCTCTAGCTGTTAGGGCTGTCAATCAAATAACAGTTAATCACACATTAATCACATTTGTTGTAACTATTCAGAATTTGCTGTAAAGGGATTTCCGGTTTTCTTATCAGTATAGAAGTGGACATATAGTACAAGGTTCAGATGCTGACTTGGTGAAGCTAATGAAATGACAACTTAGTGGAAATAGATTTTTAGTTTCTAACACAACAAGGTGAAATATAATATGAAGTGTATCCTTTTATCTATATACAATAAAAATTTTCCTATAACTGGGTTAGGTTCAAAATGATCACTAACTGCATACTCACATTTGGGTGTAGACTCAGATATGAAATTATGCCAAATCAGTCTATACAATTAGTTTTTGTACTTCCCAAACTGAGTCTATATACATATGCTAAAGGACTATGTCTTTAACAGTGAACACAACATTACCACAAAAACCAATAAGTACTATTTTTGTAAAGTAATAAAATCAATTATCTTCCTATTATATTCAAGCTCAAAACTTTAGGGGATTTTGTGGCTCTTGCTTTTAAGATTTTCTCATACTGAATTCCATAATCCTGGTGTTTGAAAAAGGATGATATGGATGTCAGTGTGTCCATCAGAAGGACAGAGGAAACAACAACACAGCCTCTCCTGCTTCACAATATTTGTGTTATCGCACATGGGAATTTTTTCTTTTTACCTTCAATTCATTCTAATTCAGATTACGTATAAAAAAAAACAGCAATATGGAGCCATCTTTGTTCTGGCAAAAGACCCAATCGTGGCGTAGCAACCAACACTCTTTCATCTGCAGCTTAGCCTACCTTCTGTTCTCTGAGTGACAGTGCCACTCAGGACAGACTACAAGCACTCTATGTGTGTGTTTGTGTGTGTGTGTGAGAGAGAGAGAGAAAGAAAATATTCAAAAATACAAACACTCGCCACTGCAAGCTCTGTAATATCCACTCTCGTTGAGGCAGTGTGTGGTTTTATTTACTATGTATAGGCAAGAGGGGGAATTAGGACTGAATGCAATCACTTTAACCATTGCAAACCCAATGTGGTGTTTTGAATCAGATGGGAATAATGGGCTTACAAGCTATAAGCCCATGTCCAAATCAACTTAGGTCTACCCCCCTGGGGTTATGGAAATCATTCAACAAACAGCCCCCAGCAATTTCAGACTACTTAAGCTCTTTATGACACAAATATTTAAATTAATGAAATTCAGAAATAATACAAAAAGTGTCAACAATTCAGAAAATGGTGGCTAACAGCTCTGAGCAAGCTCAACAATAACAAGGGGGTGAGCATAAATAACAGAAAGAGCCCAGCTTTTAGTGATTTGTCTGTTTGGCAGACATTTGACTGTGCATACCACAACACCATGTCTCTGGAGACTCAGCTGCTTCAAAGATTTAGAAATGTGTAATTAATATCCAGACAACAGACCCCACAACACAAAACCTCTTTCTACTGGTTCACCTATTGTGAAAGCAGCTCTTTTTCTGCTGGCAAAACATGGAACAGAAAAAAGCCTCTTTTCAAGCTCCAAACCTGAGATGCCAAATCAATCAAATCCCTCTTAAAGTTTGCGTTCCACTCTGTTGTTTTCTGTGGCTAAACATCAAAGCATTGACTATGTAGACAACTACATGCACCCAGGAAGTTATTTACATGAATACTAACAATTAGGAAGGTAGGTAGGTATTAGTCAGGGGGAACCTAAGGCAGCTTCAACACAAATATTTAGTTGGTACTAACACACTTGCCTTGTGCTCTAACATTATCTAACACAATTGTTCTCCCCTGTGTTCACATTGCACAATGGTGACCAGGCACACTTATGTCACCACCAGTGCTCATAGCGTTGGAATTCAGGTAATACTGATACTGCATACTGCTGATACTAAATGCTTACTTTGTAAAGTCTAACTGAACCAGACCACCTACTAAAGGGCCAGGGCATTGAAGAATCACACTACTGAAACATACTGGACTTTGGGGTCAAACATGTTGTATACCCTTAGTGTACAAGCAACATACAGTCTACAAAAGCATAAGTCAAATTTTATTTTGGCTAATAAGGCTAAATGAGAACAAAACAGGACTTTTCCTCAGAAGACCAGAGATCAATCAGGTGTGAAACTGAAGCTTTGTTGTAACAAGTTACATGACGTGAGTCATACTAACCAACCAAAACATCTTTACTTAGTACCTAACCCAATCATTACCCTGATGTTTTGTTCTGAGTGTTTAGACTGAAAATAATCTTGTGATATGGGAGGATTATATTCAATGTTAAAGCCGGGAAATATAATAAAATTAAGATTAGTGAACTTGTGAACCAGCAAGTTACTCACAGTCTATTAGTTACAGCTAGAAAGTGAATGACGTTTTAACCAGTAAGTGGTACCGAAGAGAATCTCAGAATGTGAAATGTTTAGTACACGACAACTTCCTAATGATAAATAGTGCTAGAGCTCAGCATATTTTGTAAGACTTTATATATATATACATTTATATATATAAACTCAAGGTCACTCTCTGGTTTGTCAAAATTAGTCTTTATTTTCACACACTCTAATTTTCACTGTCTCTCACTGTGTGCTTCTAAAAGGTGCACTGTAGAGTTGGCTGTGAGGGAGAGCAGAAGAGCTGCAAAAATAGCAGGATGAGACTACATTAATAAGAGTTCAGTAAAGAGATGATATGATTTGAATCAGCTTTATTTTAAGCAATACAAAAATCATTTTAAATATGGGTTTTTATGACTGATACCGATCTATTGGTTTGGCTCAAAACACCTTTAGTGTCTCACTTGAGCTGAATCCAAAAGCTAAGAGTCCAGAAATTTCCTTATCTCCATCCACAGTGTGTTACAGCTGATTCATCAGGCTTCACAGAAATGGCTCATCTGTTTAAAAAGTTCAGAAACACCTTGAACTGTGGCAACATTACACGTAACAAGTTCCTAAACGTCAAAGTGCATTTTGGGTAGATGCAGTGGATGATTCAGTCATCTGCGTATCAGCTGTATTTGTAGCAGAGCAGTACGTGACTGCCCAGGATTTATATTAAACTGTCATTAACACTAGTTGCCCTAATAATGTCACAGAGGACTCAGCAGTCTGCAGCTACACAGCCCCACACAGCGTATCACACTGTACAATGTGATACGCTGTGTGTGTACACACAGGTACAAGTACCACTTGAAGCACTAAGCAGATTAATTACATTTTCCTAATGGACAAAAATTAAACAACGTATTTTAAACAATTGCTGATGTAGTAATTAGGGCAAAACATCAATATGTAATTAAAAAACCTTTATTTATTAGTGTACACATCTTATCAGTTACTTACTTTATTTCCCAGAATGCCTTTTGACAATGTCTAGAAAGTGCACATGAACTTGATGTAAAAATGTTTGGATTTGGGCAAATAACGATGCACTTGACATCTGCTTGGTGAATGTTCTGAGTATCTTTTGACTGTCAGCAGAGAAAAAGAAAACAACAATAGAGTTTTGCCAAATATCTTATCTACATTTGGTTGTTAAACCCAAACAAACAAACAGCTTGATTTCATTATCATCACCACAGCTTCAGCGAGGCTCTGCCTGAAATCAGTAGTTTCAGCTTTGTCCTTCGAATTCTGACTAGGGCTTAACAGATCCTGTTATGCTGTAGCTAATTTGACACGGACGCTACTCCATATTCCCCCTTAAGCCAGAACTTATTCCCATTTCAGCTGATTATCAGTCCAAGGAAGCCCAGCAGGTCAGCATTTGGCTGAAAGGGGTCTAAATCTTTAACTCACCCCAGATCTGTCACACCCATGTGCTATGTGATTCGCTAAAGAAGATGACACTGCAGCTTTAATTCCAGCCATGGCTAGTGAGTAAAAAAAAAAAAAAAAATGTACACATAGTACAGATGTATGTATTAAAAATGTCCCTCACGTGGATACGTGAATATGCTGTCTCTTCTGAAGCCTTTTCTGTTTCCTGTCATGGAGTCCTTTTGGTGCATTCTAGCATGTTAATATGAATCACAATGTGTCATGATCTGTCCCTGGTTTTCATTTTTACTTCAGCTTCACTTCCTATTTCGGACTTTAATTTTTTAGCCCCTATCTCCCACCTCGACTTGGGGCGACTGGCGCAGGAAGGTAGTGCGGTTGTCCACCAATCTCACAGTTGTTGGTTCAATCCCGGTTTCCCCGATCGCATGTCAAAGTGTCCTAGAGCAAGACACTGAACCCCTACTTAATTGCTCCTGGTGAGTGTTGGCCAGCTGCATTTCAGCTCCCCCATCGGTGTGTGAGTGTGTGTGTGAATGGGTGAATAGGTAGAAAAGTGCTGTATAAGTGCTGTTCCATAGTTCATTCTGCCAGCTTCACTAGTCATCATTGACATTGATTTCAACTGTTCCTCTGTCCATCTATACCAGGTTCTTCTGCCCTGATTCAGTTCCTGATTCTGCCTGACTGTAATTCGTGCACTATTATCTGTTTACCCTTGTTTATAATATTTTTGTATTATGGTATTCCTGCCTACTGGCCTCTATAGATTCACACTGTTTGCTCCATTTCTTATTCTGTCTCCTAGTCGTTTGTTGTGTGCACAGTTTTGGTTCATAGTGTTTGCCCCCAGGTATTTTCTGTAGTGTGTATTTTGTTTCATGATCTCCCCTTTATATTCATGTTCAGTATTCCTTGTTTTCTTGTGTTGGTTATCTTAGTTTATATATTTACATTAATTCTTCTGTTTTCATAGTACACTGACATTTTTAATTTAGTTCTTCAAAGCCAACTCACTTGCTCCTTGGTTAAATGCCTGGTCCTCATTAAATTCCTTCATGTTTTGTTCTCCTATTCAGATTCTTTGTTTCCATAGCCCTGATTCATGTTTTCTAGTTTCATGTTTGAATTAATGTTCTAATTCCTTAGCTCCATAAGTTTTGGTTCATGGTTGTTTTTAATTGAATTTCTTCAGTTTGCCAGCTCCACCCTTGTTTAGTCCCTTAGTTTGTATGCATTGACTTGTATTCTAGCCATTAGCATCATTACAGTTTTTGTCCATCTCATTGGAGTGAACTTCTGTTAGTCTTTCCTTGTCTGTACTTTCCATATATTTGTAATAAAGTTTATTCTCTTGCCACACTCCCTCTCATAGTTTTGTACTTGGGTCCACCTTCAGACACAAAACATTATAGTAAAATCTAGTCAAATTGGACCCTGTGACACATGAGAGGGAGTTTCTGTCACCATGGGCTCATTAGAGGCAATTCAGTTTTGGGCTCAGTACAGAGCGCAGATAGAGCAAGATGTTTTTGATTTTAATTGCCCTGTTAACCTGCCTATACGGCAAATTGACCTGTATTATTTTAACAAACTTAGACGTAAACTTAAACCTTAGATCAAACCAACAGGTCTTGGGTGCCCCTCAGTTTCAGCTCCCCTGTAACCATGAGCCTCAGACCACCCCATCTATCTTAGTTCCGCCAGTTTGAACTCCTGAGTCGGCCAGCACCAAACCTTTTCCTGACCTGGCCATCACCCTACCTGTCCTAGCTCCTGAATGACTTACCTGCTCCTGACTCTGTTCCTAAGCCTACCCGGCCCCCAGAAGACATCCTAAGACTCCAGCCTCCAGCCCAACCTCCGGAAGGCCTCAACCGCCATCGCTGACCTCCAGCAGCCCGACAACTGCCATTTCCGCCCTCTAGCTCATCCCCCAGGGGTCTTTGGCCGGGCTCCTGCTTAGCCTCCAGAGGGCTTAAACCACCACCGCTGACCTCCTGCATGGCCCCCTGAGGACTTCACCTGTCGCGGTTGGCCTCCTACCTTTAGTACTTCCTCTGGCTCCCTAACTCAGCCTTCCTGCCCAACCCCCCTCATTTGCCTCTCAGGCTTTCTCACCTGGACTTTCTGCCTCCACCCATGGACTTGCCCACCCCCTTCATCTATGGGATTGTTCATCAACCTATCCCACAGTTGTTTGTTTGATCCTTGTCTCCTCTGGTCACATGTCAATGTTTCCTTGAGCACAACCAGGGACCCCAACTTAGTTGCTCCCACTTGACCAACTGCAGCGCCACCATCAGTGTTTGATTGTAAGCGTAAGTAGGTGAATGAAAAGCAGCATGAACTGCTTTAAGGACTAATAGCTATAAAAGTGCAGACCATATACAACTGTACACACTACACCAGGGGTCACCAACCTTTTTGAGCTACTTCTTGAGTACTGATTAATGGGAAGGGCTACCAGTTTAATACGTACTGGAAATGACAAATTTGCTTAATTTACCATTAATTATATGTTATTATTAATAATTAATTAAATTATTGATATTGATCTATGTGAAGACACGGGTAACGTTACTGATTTCTCACAATAACTATCAAATGTGATTTTAATAAAGAATAACAACAGAAAAATTTGATGAAGCTCATTGGTAAATGGCACTATGCTGAGCTATTTTTTAAACAGTCCCGCGGGCTACTCATGTGGTCCTTGCAGGCTACCTGTTGTTGGCGACCCCTGCACTACATCCTAAATGCTCTTGATTTGCACAGGACATATTAAATATACTTAGACTTATAAAGTATTTGTATATATTGCATGTCTTGCTGCCTTAAGTTGTGAATACTGCTCGAAATTGTGCATTTCCCATTGTATATATATTGTATAAGTATATCTATGTCTATCTATGTCTCTGGACCATGCTGTTGTCCCTTCCTGCCTGAAATTCTCCGCAGTTGATCGACAACCAAAAAAACCAGCAGCAACAGCTGCTGTGGTAGCCCACCACATTTTTTCAGCCCTCAGCTTCAGCACCAGCTCCTCCTAGGGCTGCGTGCTGAGCCTGCTACTCTACACCCTTGATACATACAACTCTACCCGTCTACCCCAGCCCAGCAGAATCAAGTTTGCTGACACACTGGTGTCGGGGTTCATCTCTTGGGGAGAATTCCGCATACCAGGATGAGGTAGAAAAGCTGTGTGTATGGTGTTTAGACAATCTTGTTTTAAACAGCACCAAAACCAAGGAGATAAACATAGACTACAGGAGGAACAAACAAAATATACAGCCTCTGTACATCAGAATGTGTGAAGAGGTTTTCAGACTTCACATAGAGCAGAACCTGCTTATCACTGCAGACATGCAGGTTACTCCTGAGATTATTCACAGATATTCAAAAGCAGTTTCTACCCAAAAGCCATAGTTGCATTAAACACTGGATACTGTGGAAACCTGAATATTTGTGCAATACTGTGCATTGCTTGTTAACTATGTCAATGTCTATGTATTGGTGCATGTTGTTTGTGGGCTCCTCTGATCTACTTACCTAAGTTTACTGTACTTTTTATTAGCTGGCAATGTCTTGTATATATGTTTATCTTACAGTACTTTCATCTTAGTTTAATCTTATCTGGCACCTAGGGGTTGCATTTCACTTAAGCCGTGCAATGACAATGTAGGCACTCTATTCTACTCGATAGCATTCTAGTCAGGACTAAAGATTTTATTTAGCTGCTATGTTTTCTGTCGCACCCCCTGTATTGTTGTATGTGTGTTTAAGCTCCTCCATGATTGTTAAAGCTATCGGTAGCCCCTTGTTTATCAAACGCTTACTTCAGTATGCTGTTTCTCTCTGACTAATGATAAATGAGGAGTGAATAACGTAGTTTCCAGTGGCTCATTTATTGACACTATGATCCATGTGCATCAATTACTGTATGCAGATGAATTGAACACAGGGTTGTCCCCTCTGTAGTTTCTGTTTCTGTTTAATACATTTAAAGGGAAGCAGGATGATGATGATGATTAGCACTGGTGCCTGATAACAACCCACCTGCTGGCTTAGCCCTTCCTATGTATTATTTGTATATTCTTCCTGCATGTGAAGGGGCTTACATGCCTCTTGCCCAGTGACAGCTGGGATTGCCTGGAGCCCCCTGCCCCCTAAAAGGAAAATCCAATTAAATTAATGGGTATGTATATCTAAATGGTCTGCTCTATATAGGGTAATGTATATAGCACTATTCTTCAAAGTGCTTTACTCTGCTTCCCATTCACTCATTCACACTCACAATCACACACCAATGGTGTAGGCGGCTTGCCTACAATCACTGAAAGCAACTAAGTTGGGGTTCAGACTTTTGCTAAAGGAGACTTCAACATGTTCAAACCAACAAGTGTAGGATTGGTGGACCACCGCTCTACCTCCTGGGCTACAGTTGCCTCTATCCATCCTTGATCTCCAGGTAGATGGATACCTGCAAAAGAAACGTCCAGAGTTGCAGTAGCTATTACACAAAACAGTAAAACACACAAGAAACTATTTTTATGGATGGATGGGTGTCTCTTTAACATTCTTTTAATCTATATTTTAAACATTAAGAATATTGACATGAAAAACTGGCAAAGTAAAAATCTGGAATAATTTTATCTGCTTTAGTAAAAATCATTTTCTGCTTTACAGCTCATAAAAATATGCAATGGTGCCAAAGGGTTGCTAAAGAAGCCTCTTATAAAAAGCAACAAGCCAAAACATGTTAAAACCACTGATTTTGATACAAACATTAGTTATTTACGGTTACACTATCCTTCTCCTTTTTGTACATCAATGTGAGGAGCTTCACCTATGACCACTTCGAGCTTAGAGAAGGACAGATCTGATGTAGATCATTTATGTAACACAAGCAGCCCTCACATCACACTGGCCTTCGCTTTCAGCAGATAAAGTAACAAATACTACAAGTAAAACAATAAGGTTAATTTCATGTTTGTTGCTGCTTTCTGCTAGTTGGTGTCTGTATTAGACAAAAATTGCTTATGGGTGAGAAGTAACTAAGCATCCTATGCATTTTCATAGGCTACAGTAAGCATATAGCTGCATCACATCAAACTACTCAAGAAACTCCTCTATGTATGCAAAAATATTTTTCTCAAACATTTGGACCAAGTGGATAGATAGATATATAGATAGATAGATAGATATAGAGAGAGAGATTTTGAGACACTTGATGTACTGTATGAGATTTTTTCTCATCACGTGTTCATTCATTAAACTCTTAGGCACTATAATTGTTGGCACTATGTTGCCAGTCTGCTGTCTAGGCTCATTATCTGCCTTTATCCACTGTTGAGGACTAAGTGCCAAATGTCCCATGTGTTGGGCATTCCAGCCATGTCATATCCCAGCTCACAGATGATCAATAATAATGCACTGATTTACACATGGTACAAACTCAATCTGTACAATTCATCTGTCACCCATCCTTTGATCACACACTGAGTGCGATTTCCACAGTTTGAGGCCTTAAAAGTCTTAAAAATCTTCAATCACCATTAACTGGAATCTTGGCTTTAAAAAGCCTCAACCAGGCTAAAACATTGATTTTGCTACCTTCTTTAACAATAATAAATCAGTCTTTGAGCAACTCCAACCCTTCTAACCAATCAGAGAAGTCCAAAGGAGCAGGAGAACACAGCTGAACATCAATACATGAACATGTTCCTGGTCTACCACTCCTCTCATACCTGGCAGGTCATGATATCTGTTTAACCCCTGTTTAATGAAGTTTTATATTATCAGGCAGCATTTATATACACTTGCAAACAACCCTTAGCATTTATGAACATAGCTCTATGCATCAGAGGGAAGATAGCATGCTGGGACGGAATTGCTGTTTGAATTTTTTTTCTTGGTGTCCTGCACACGTCCTGTACGGTAACAAACCAGACTTTTGTTCTCAAACCTCAATATTTATGTCCATACATTAAAAGCATTATTTGATGCTGTGGGATTGTAATGTGTTAAACAAACCTGCACATCTGCGATTTTGTTGCCCTAATAGACAGTGGTCATTAGCAATGCACTGGAACAGCAGTAACAGTGCGTCCAGAAAGTATTCCGAGGACATAACTTTTTCCAAATTTTGTTTTGTCACAGCCTTACTCCAAAATGGATCAAATTCATTATTTTTGCTAAAATTCTACAAACATCACCTCATAATCACAATGTGAAAGAAATGTTTGCAAATTCATTAATAGAAAAAAGTACATATAAACCAACAGTGGTAAATGGTCTGGACTTATATAGCGCTTTTCTACCTATTGGCACTCAAAGCACTTTACACTGCTTCTTATTCACCCATTCACACTCACAATCACAATCACACACACTCATACACTGGTGGGGGAGCTGCTGTGCAGCTGGCAAACATTCACCAGGAGCAACTAAGTTGGGGTTCAGTGTCTTGCTCAAGGACACGTCGGCATGTGACTGGAGGAGGGGGGATTGAACCAACAACTGTAGGATTGGTGGATAACTGCGCTACCTTCCTGCGCCACAGTCGCTAAAGCTCTGAATGTTGCTAGACGTGCAGTGGTCTCAGTGAGTGAGTGAATAGAAAAAGTCTGGAAGCACTATAAGACTGGCTGTCACCCCAGTTATTTATGTTAAGAAAAAAAATACTTATATATTCCTTTTTAAAAATGTGCAATAGCAAAGGGGTTGCTAAACCACTGTAAATTGAACTTGCCAGAGGTGGACTTGATTGTAATGTATTCCCTCTCATAACAAAACTACACATTAAATTTGTGATAACCTGTTGGCTACTATATAGTTTGGTTAGAACTGAGAGAGAAAATATAAGGTTTTATACATTTGAGAGTTAAAAGAGGAGGAATCCAGGTTAAAAGTTTAGTCAGAATATTAAACTAATTTCCAGGTTGTCCCGTTTAGACTGTGTTTCAACGTATTGTCAAGGTGATTGATAACAGTTGCCTCAGAGCAGATCCTTTAGTTTCCACATGGAGAATTGCTTTAACTACCAATTTTAATATGTAAACGTCAGCAGGGATGGATTTTAAATCCAGTGCTAGTAGGGTAAGCAGAAGGAGGTCCCAGCATCAATCATGTCAGAAAGTTGGAGGAGAGCAGGCATGACAAATGACTAGGCCCACCACGAGCTTTCAGGCTCTGAATCTCCCATTAAAAAACGAGAGGAGCCAGTCATTTATATACTACAGCGCAGCATGGAAGGGACAGGCCCCGCACGTCCATTCCTTTTAGTGGGTTTGCCATTGGAGTCTGGGATCTGTCGAACAATGTGCAAAACAGAACTCTATTTGTAACTTACTTCATCAGCGTACTTTGCTAGCTTGTTTGCTATGGTCCTCATTAGATGCATCAATGCTGCATCATTTTTGAGTTATCCTGTTCCTGCAAGAAAATAACATTGAAAGACATTTTTTTTTGTTTGTTTTTTTTTTTTGTTCTTATGTCACCTTATCCCATGAGTTCAGGGTCACCACAGGAGATCATTGTTCACATGTTGATTTGCTACAGTTTTTACGCCGGATGCCCTTCCTGACGCAGGCCTCCCCAATTACTACCGGCTGGGGATGGGAATGGGCTGTTGGGGGTTCAGTGTCTTGCCCAGAGACACACTGACATATAGCATGGACTGGGGATTCAACTACTGACCCTGTGGTCCATGGACAACTGCTTTACCAACTCAGCTACCCTAACAGAAAACCTAAGTAAAAACAGGTAGTGTTTAGGTGAGAAGTATTTTTTGGCCAGATCTTCAGATGTTGGGCTGGCATATTTAAACTCAGACACATGGTCACTACATGGACACAGAAGACAAGCAGAGACATTCAAAAGCCTGGTGGTGAGGGCATGGCATTGTCTAGGAGGTGGATGCAGCTACATGAACTCTAATGATCAGGTACATACCAAGAAGATTTCTATAGAGCTGGCTGGCTGTTAGGAAAATTTTGTATTTGAAGAAACCCAGTGTCTGACCACTGGCAGCTCTATGGAGCAATGAGATAATGGTTGGGTTCGGGTTTGAACGTGAATGTACCACACATTCCTGCCACTGGTTATTCTGCTCATTAACAGCTTCTTGCAACAACATGCAAAGAAATGTACCTAATTGCCAACAAAGGAAGGGAGGAAGAAGACACTAAACAATGCTTCTTTGTTACAAATAAAAAATATATAAATAAAATGTTCTTTTGAAAGGGGAAATACATAAAACATGTTTGCAGCAGGATGGATGGCAGAAGTCAACGGGATCAAATCTCAGCCTGGGTTGGCTGAGGTGTGTCCATGATACTCACTAGCTCCCTGGGTGCCCCCCAATGGCTGCCCACTGCTTCCCCCAGGGGGGTCGATTAAATGCAGAAAAATAAATCCATTGTAACATGTATGTGCACTATGAGGGGGGGCTGGGATGGAGAAGGCTGCGCGTTCGAATCCCACCTCACCAGGTGTATCATTCACCAAGGGCCACCCTGGTGCTGGTCCCGAACCCAAAGAAAATGAGAGGGTTGCAGCAGGAAGGACAATTAATGCCAAATCAACGTGCAGAACATGTTCCACTGTGGCAACCCCTGAAGGAACAAGCCTAAAGTTGCTGATCATCATCTTGGCCCCTGAAATGACATTTCAGTGGCCTGTGGCATAGAAAACAAAAGGCAAACCCCCAACAAATCTTACATTTCATTATTATATATAGTTAATTTATTCAACAACTTTAATGCAGTCTTTTGTACTACAAGCCATTGCCTGGCTGAGACTAATTGAGTTTGTTGTATGTGTTAATATTGTCCACTGCTGAAATATTCAGGAAGCTAGAGCTGTCGTCCAGCAATCCCGCATTTGTTGGTTCGATCAAATTGGCTCCTCTGGTAACATGTCAAAGTATCCTTGAGCAATACACTGAACCCCAAATTAGCTGGTCCTGGTGAGTGTTGGCCAGCTGCATAGCAGCTCCCCCATCAGTATGAGAGTGTGTGTGTGATTGTAAGTGAGAATGGATGAATACAAAGCAGTTTAAACCGCTTTGAGAACCAATAGGTAGAAAAGTATATAATTGCAAACTATTTAATATTTACCATTCTAGCATTACACTACTCTGGATGGAGATCTCAGATGCCTGGTAGTGGAATCTGGTAGTCATTCTCCCATTCTTGGGGTCACAGACCCCAGTCTTCTGATTACCACAGGGACCATTTGTGCCTTAAACATCTTTTCCAGCTCTTCTTACAGCCCGTGGTATTTTTCAAAATACTCATGTTCCTTCTTACTAATGTTGCTATGAATTTTGATTGCTACATTCCTGCAACGGTTCCTACAACCGTTTGTCTTCCACTAATATGTCTAATTGGTTGGGCATTAGAAGTTTGTCCCACAGTATCTTGGGCATTCTTAACTAGGTGTATGCCATTGAGATTGGGACTTCAATTCAATTCAACTTTATTTATATAGCGCCAATTCACAACATCATCAACATCAACAGTCATCTCAAGGCACTTTACGCAATAAAGTCAAGACTATAAAGATGTACAGAGAGAACCCAACAATTCCCCTTTGAGAAAGCCCTAGGCAACAGAACTTCGTTTAACAGAAGAAACCTCCATCAGAACCAGGCTCAGGGTGGGCAGCCATCTGCCTTGACTGGTTGGGGTAAGTGGAAAGTGAAGAGACAAAAAAAAAAAGAAAAGACCCAAAAAAGCAACAACAAAAAATCGGGCAGGTTGTTAGGACCAGTAGCTGCACACTGGAAAACACATTTCAAAGCCCAGGGACAGAGAGGAGAGAGGGACAAGAGGAGGAAAAGAGCTCAGTGCATTGGGGGTGGTCCCCCAGCATTCTAAACCTAAAGTAGCATAACTATAAGTATAAGCTTTATCAAAGAGGAAGGTTTTAAGCCTAGACTTAAAAGTAGGTGTCTGTTTTCCGAATCTGAACTGGGAGCTGGTCCACAGGAGAGGAGCTTGATAGCTAAAGGCTCTGCCTTCCATTCTATCTTTGGAAATTCTGGGAACCACAAGTAGGCCTGCATTCTGAGATTGAAGTGGTCTACTGGGATGATATGGTGCTATGAGGTCTTCTATATATGGTGGAGCCTGACCATTCAGAGCTTTATATGTAAGAAGCAGGGTTTTAAACTCTATTCTAGATTTTATGGGAAGCCAATGGAGAGAAGCTAGTGAAGGTGAAATATGATCTCTCTTGCTAGTTCCAGTCAGCACTCTTGCTGCAGCATTTTGGATTAATTGCAGTCTTTTTAGGGAGTTACTGGGGCATCCTGAAAGTAGGGAAATACAGTAGTCCAACCTAGAGGTAACAAATGCATGGACCAGTTTTTCAGCATCACTTTGAGACAGGATGCTCCTAATTTTGGCAATGTTCCATAGGTGGAAGAAGGCTGTTCTAGAGATTTGTTTTATATTTGAGCTAAAGGACAAATCCTGGTAAAAAATAACTCCAAGGTTCCTTGCAGTAGTACTGGAGGCCAGACTTATGCCATCTAGAGTAACAATATGGTATGACATCATATTTCTGAGATTACTTTGGGGCCAAATACTTCAGTTTTGTCTGAGTTTAGAAGTAAAAAAATTGACTTCCAGCCTGTTCTCTGTACACTATGCCAGACATTTGGTTATTGCATCTAGCACCCTACTGTTGCCATGATTAGTGCCTCTGTGCTGACTGTTTTCTTATGGTGATATGTACAGTTCAGGAGTTTGTTCTTCCATAATGCTTTCTGCTCACCACCTGAGGTATTCACTAAGCACATCATCATTTCTGGCCATCTTACTGATGTAGTCATGGATCTTAATTGTTTTATCCTGGATAGTTGCTTTGATGCCCACTAATCCTTTGCCTCTGGAATTTCCTTTGTATACAGTCTTAAGATGCTTGATTTTGGGCACCCAGCCTCTTCACCTGCAAAGGCATTCTGTTGTGATAGATCCAGTATCTGGTTTAGCATTGTGTTGCTGAAATATGCAAGGCCTTCCCTGAAAGAGACATTGTCTGGATTTGAAACCCCCTGGGTATTACAGGGAACTTTGTTGTCTTGAGATCAGTGGTCTCTGTCTCTTCTTATCTTGCTAGTGGGGTACCTGATGACTGGGAGGGTTATAGTTGTTAATAGCCCAGACCTTGTTCTTCCCAGTTAGGTGAGTTTGTATTGACTTGCTATACTTTTTGTAAGTATTTGGCAGTTGCTGCTTTCCTTGCAGCCTTTTAATGGTTCCCATTAGCCAGTGGGATCCCAAGGTAGCTGGAGCTGTCCTCATCATCTGGTATGCTGCATTGTCAGTCTTCTTAGCTCTTCCTATCTTCCTTGTTCTCGTTACCATCCAACTAAATATATTCAGTCCGAATGAAATCCCATTGTCTTGGCTATAGATTATACTTGTGTGGAGCCCTGTGCCTGCACATCTTAGCCACAAAGATAACTAAGAGAAGCTTCCATGCTGTGCAGGGATAGAAGTTGGACGGGACTGCAACCTTCTTGGGGTCCTTCAGGATCATAATAGTCTGACCTTTATTTAGCCATCCAGGATTGATTCCATCTATTAGTAGCTGTTCTTATACAATATGCATTATCAGCTGTGAGGCCTATAAAAATCATGTTCTGGCCAAAATCATGTTCTGGCCAAATGAAAATCAGTTTCATTTAGCATTACTGGGCTAAAGTCAAGATATAGAAAATCTAAGCAACGAGTAATAGAAATGGGAAGCACCTGAGCACCTGAAACTGTTGCAAAGGTTGATATTTAATAAGCTTGTTTTAGGTTAGGACCCAATAAGGCGCTTGACACCACTAATCAGTTTAAATAAGGATATTATAAAAATATAATAGTTGGCAAACAGGATGGAGAAGTAAGTCCTCCAACTCGCAAGATGGTGCTGAACTCCAGTCTATGAGAGAGGACACGAAGATGAGTATCTTGACAGTGACTTGTGGGATATGGTGTGTGAACATGAAAACAAAACTTCAGTGGGAAGATGAGTGGAGTCTAGAGGGATGCAAGGTTCTTATAGGGAAGAGTGAAGTACAGTCCTGGTAGAGTAGACGAATCTTGAGATGCGGTGGGGTTGAGTAACTTGAAGATAGGGTAGGGAAATGGTGGGAGGAGGGTCCGCTTGGCAAGATGTAGTAGTCTGGATCTGTAACAGAGGCAGGCCTGCTAGTGAGCGTGTGGAACTTAACCGTGGTGAATCTCCAATCCTTGATAGTGCAAAGAGGTCTAAAATCCCAATTAGTGATATAATATGCAAACTCCAAAATCCCTTTAGTGATACAGTGCCCTAGTGCAACAATGTCATAGTTCTGGATTCCATAAATCTCTTACATGACACAAAACATGGTTCTTAAGATGTGAATTCTTACAGTGGATATTTACTTGGCGGAGTCATTGATACTTAATAATGTCTTGGTCCACAAATGGTACACATGAAAAAATCTTCAGTGGATATTCGTTGGGGAAGTCCTTGATACAGGTAACTTGAACATATGATTAATACTTGTCTGAGTTCCATATTAGCGAAGTAATGGATAATCACAAAACTTGGTAAAAACCTAACATGGCATGATCAAAAACGTAGACATGACGTGTTCAATCTTGATCTTATAATCACATGGTTACAAGGGTATATTTTAGTTTTTTTTTTCTTTTTTTGTTTTCACTTTGTCATTATAGGCTACTGCATATTATGTAGTGTATATTAATGAATATAAACAATTGTGGTACACATAATTGCATTTTCCATTTTGTAAATGCAATTAAAGACTATTTATCTAGAATATCTAAAAGACCAAAGATGAATGTCTAAACAACTCACACTGGAAGCCTGCTGCATTCTGGGCTGTGTGATCATCAGTGTGCTTGTCCTGCTAAGGATTGTTTGTGGATCATAACCTATCACAGTGTGGGACATGCTCCTGGAACCCACACACATGCCTCATTACTTCATATCCATATATCCATACTATGCTGTATGTGGACACATGCTGATATTTCTGAACACAATGAGGCTAAATACACTAAATGCACCCCTCCTGTTTTCTTTGGCTCTGTGTGAAACAAAGCTTAGGGCATCTATCTCTTTGACAGATGCAAAGTTTATTTCTGCACAATGCTGGCAAAACGACTCATACAGGTTTCAGCAAGGTCAACTGACTGTCATTGAAAGGGAAATTAATGCACACACAGCCAAGCAATTACCCGCTTTTCACTGTTATTTGTTATTTTCCTCCCTTACAAGCTGGTGTCTTTCTCATCCTGCGTGCTCAAGACCAATCAACATATGGTGGCTCGCTTTGAGAATGAGGCCAAATGTTCTGGCAACTAGAAAGAAGCTCTGGATACACACACATTCAGATATGCACCCAGAGGTACACACACACACACACGCGTGCACACACAAAAACACACACACACAGGGAAAGTCTTTGGATGTGTTGATGAATTGAAAGCAAAAGACCTAAAGGACAAGAAAGCTACTGTGACCTATTTGCAAGGTAAATGCAGCCTCGTTACATGCGGAAGCATGAAAAGCAGCGCCTCCGCCACACATCACATGAGAAGCCTCCATTGTTCCTCTACTACATGAAGACATTCTGTCTCTTCATTGTGGAAATAATAAAGCACAGAACCCTTGTTCTATGAGCCTTTCATTTCAACAAAAGACAAAGAGCGTCTGATTCACTGTCTTATTCATCTTATTCATCGCCCGATTCCACAGACAGAGAGAAACCCATCACCTGCTGAAATTTGTGACGCAGCTTTGAACTAATCAGGTAGAGGGGATCTTGGCATTGAATTATCATGTAATGTGCATTTCTCAGGGTGCAGAGTGTCAAACAAAGTCATGGAGGAGGGTTCCAGTGCTGCCTTGAAGAGGGTTAAGAGAGATAAAGAACTTCTTTATTATTACATTATGTTTGGCTTGTTTGTGCAATCATCTACAGAAACACAAAGACTGCCCTGTGTTTCTGTCTGGCACGTAGTTTCTGTTTGACTGCATTATTTCAAATTGAAACAAGCCACTAGTATCATTTTATAAATGACACAGTGAGAAAATCAAAAGTTAAACAGAGAAAGAAAATTCAGTTATATGTGCACACATACATAATAAAACCATTTAATGTACAACCCCAATTTTTTAAAAAAAGTTGGAACGGTGTGTAAAACCTAAAATTAAAAAAATGTTTTCTATTGGTAAAAGGTCTGGACTGCAAGCAGGCCCCTTCCACACCTGGACTCTGTGTGGTGGTGAGACTATGTAGTCATGGATCTTAATTGTTTTATCCTGGATAGTGGCTTTGATGCTCACTAATCCTTTGCCTCTGGCATTTCCTTTGTACACAGTGTTAAGTTGCTGGATTTTGGGCAGCCGGACTCTTCTCCTGCAAAGCCATTCTGTTGTGATGGATCCAGTATGCGGTTTAGCATTGTCTTGCTGAAATATGGCGTCTCTTTCAGGCCTTCCCTGAAAGAGACATTGTCTGGATAGAGAAATATTTTAATAATTGGACGTCAGAGGGAAGTTTAATGGCATTTACATGTACTACTCAAACTAGAATTGAAAGAAGCAGATTCAATATCATAGAAGGCATCCTTTAAATATACACAACCAAAAAGGTAACCAACAAGTAAACCTGGCATTGACATTTCTGCTTAAGTAAAAGTGAGTAAGTACATGATTTATAACTTACTTACAGTAAAGTATTAAATGTACTTTTTTCTTTAATAGTCTTGAGATCACAGTGGAAATTTGATGAAGGCACAGTGTCAGCAGTACAAGCATTTCACCTAAATTTGCTAGTTAAAATTAAAGCATGCAAATGTGCACTTAGAGTAAGATTGGTGGTTTGGCAAATTTTGGAGTTTGGAATTTTGGAAATCTTCAGGTGACTTGCTCTCAGTTAAGGAGACAAAGATTCCTGTCTTGCTATTGATTTGTTTTCATTTAAAAACATTTTTAAAATTCTGAAACTTGATATGTGTAAAGCAGTGTGATTGTAACTTATAACCCAACTTTGATTAGAAATGTAATACATCAGAAGTACAGATATTTGCTCTTAGATCTAGTGGAGAAAATTAAAAAAGTAGCCATAATGAAATCTACTTATGAAAAGTAGATATGTAAAAAATTTACTAAAATATAAGTGAAATTAATATAAAATGTTCTTAGTAGGTATAGGTATGAGGTGGTACAAGAGGAGGGTTTGAAGATCAAAAAAATATGAAGTATGGCAAATCACAAAAAAACAGATTCACTATTATTGATTTAATTAATGTGTGCACACCAAATAGAAGCAAGTAAGGATTGTGAATGAAGTAGTGTTATGAATATAAAGTCAGACAATTTTGATAATTAGGACCAAAATTAATCTGACATCAAATTCTGAAAACTAATGTAAATGAAAAAATCTTACTTTGGCCACCTACACTGACCATGGAGTTTCCAAATTTTTTTGCCATGTCATACACTGCGCTTTCCAGAGACAGCCAACTGTAACCTGGTTACTTAAGTCCATTTAATGTATACAGTAAAACTGCTTTCCAAAATTGTGGTAGGAGATTAGGGAAACCTGGTTTCCCCAGGTAAATTTTCTTCTGCTGCAAGTATACGCGGATTTGCGTAACAAGGTTACTTATATGCATGTAAACACCATTTCCTGATTAAGAAAGCTGATTTCTTTGAGTACCCCAGTTAAATGCATGTAAAACCTATTTTACTTATGACATATGACATAACATGACCGCTCATTTTGTACGTAACTACACATATGTTCACATTACTAACATGTAAGTAAAATTACCATCAAAAGTTCTCATTACTTAGAGCATGGACTGTTGAAGTGGATCATCAGTTGGTGCAGAACAATGGACAAAGGCAGAATGTCTGCAAGCTAAATCAGAAAAGTCTGAGAATTAGTCTCAACATTTGAGAATAAAGTCAGAATATTTCTAAGAATACAGTCAGAAAATACTACATTTGGAAAATACTGAGAATATGTTTTTAAAGACCTTATACATTTTTAATTAAGACCTGTTAGTTTGTTCGCTGTTGCGACCCTGAACTCACCGGATAAGCCGAAAGGACAAAAATAAATAAATAAATAAAAGTTTGTGTTCTTATAAAAGTTTATAAAGATTTTGTTTACATCAATATAGACATACACATGAAAAACAAGCTTAAGAAAAATGTAGTTCTGCTCTTTCATATCTATTTAAGACTTTTTTGCTTTACATCCTAATAAAATCACAATAATTTAAATAAAATTCTAATCAATTAAAAATAATTAAGTTAAAATAGCTTCTTAACTGAATACTAAAAACTTTTTCAATTGTACGCATTTGGCCGAGAATGTGTATAGTATGCTACTGTAGTGTTTTTTGTCCTTTATGTGTTTGCTTTCTACCTTTAGTCCAGTTATGTTTCTGCATGACTTATGTGAGAGTCCTGTCTCTCTGACACAGATGGACACGTACAGCTCCACATAGTACTCTGTGTGGTCTCTAACTTGACCTTTGGTTTATCTTCTCACCCTGGCAAACTGTCATGTCAGAACACTTATGTGTGTGTGAGACATGTGCCTTGGTGTGGGTGTATGACAGTTGCCGTGGGTACTGCTTACTTGATGTCCAACAAATTACATTCAAGTATGTGCATGCGTGTGTGTGTGTGTTTGTATGTGGATGTTTGTCAGAATCTCTTAGTCTCAGTTTCTGTCCAGAGTGAAGCAATGAAATGGCTGCACACAATGTAACTGATTACTGATCTGTAAAACAGAGTTGGGCAGTTGGTCAGTTTGTCACTAACCTTAATCAGGCCATGATAAAGATAACAGTTGAAGACAAGGACAAATAAAAAAAATTGAGATGATTGTAGCTACCTTAATTTCAAATTAGCAGATTAAGCTGTTGTGCTCCCTGTTGATAGTTCTTTTTCCATTCATTAATGAGTGGAAGGTCCTCACATAAATAGTAACACAAATGTATATACAGGAACATATCTCTCATGTAAGGGTTAATGTAGCATGCCATGTCTTCATGTGAAGAGGTCAGTTGCCTTAATAGGCACAGATGGCCAGTAGTTCATGCTTAATTAATGTCAAGGAAACTCTACAAGATACATGTAGAGTGAGCCAATTGATTTTAACAGAATGTTATCATCTGCCTCACATCTATATTAAAATTGCACATTAAACAATACACTTATACAGAAAAAGAATATTATATTCTAAAAACTATGTATACTAATGCACTATGGTAAATGGTCTGCACTTATATAGCCCCTTTCTACCTATTGGCACTCAAAGCACTTTACACTGCTTCTTATTCACCCATTCACACACACAATCACACCGATGGGGGCCAAAGCTCACCGGGAGCAACTAAGTTGGTGTCTAAGTATAACAATATGGCTGTGTCTTGCTCAAGGACACTTTGACATGTGACTGGTGGACAACCACTCTACCTTCCTGCGCCACAGTCGCCCTGCTATCTGCTGCAGTGTGTGTCTGCATGTGCACAAATGTCTCATTGTCTTTATGTCTATAATAAGAAAATTAGACCGCATATAAGTGTGGACTGCTACCATTAGGTAGTTCAATAACAGCATACAGTACCCTTTACAATCAGGCTCTTCCATTTACAATGATTTTGAATCAGTGAAAATCTGCATTGTGGTGAATAACTCAGCGTGTATCTTACAATACAATTATATTTCCATGCAAACAAAGAAGGAAGGGCAGCTCCGCCTGCTATCCCCCTGCTGCTAATTATCTCCCAGGGCTGGGAAGCAAATTATACATGTGGTCTTTCATTGATCATTCACTTACCTGTTTAAAGGTAAATGCAGCCATATTGTTATACTGAAGACTCCAACAGGGCCCAAAACATGTCCCAACACTATTTCCCAACAGCTCACATCACCCACTGAGAGAAACTGAGTACTTCTACATGACCTGTTGCAACTTTAAAACAGGAGACTGGAGGGTGTGCTCCAATTGTCGTTATATCACACTGCTCAGCCTCCCTGGAAAAGCTTATGCCAGAGTACTGGAAAAAAGGATTCAACCAATTATCAAACAATGCGGTATCCACCCTGGTCATGTAAAAGTGGACTGACTCTTGACCCTTGCTGGAGGCGTTGAGGGAGCAATGCCATCCAGTTTAGTGTCCTCGATAATTTCCAGGTCCAAAACATACGTAATCTTATTGTTCCAAATCCAATGGAGTAACAGACTTACAGTACAGGGGCAAATAATGTAGGTAGAGTCCAGGTGTACTAGGAGGTGTGGGCAGTATTAAGATAATGAGGCGGGTAGCTCAGACAATCAGGCAGATTGGTCACAGGCAGACAGACAGGTCAGGAAAAACACACTGGTCAAAAACAACAGGAGTTCCATCCAGAAACGACTAGGCTGGAAGGTGATTGAGACGAGAGTAAAAGGGAAAAATCTGGCAAGGTAAAAAGGGTAAGTGGACATAGAGATAATACCAGAATCTTTTCTTTATACTTAGTCAGATAAATAAAGCTTCAGGCAAATAGACAAATGGAAACTTTTTGTTTTTACTTTTTTAGAAAAATTTCCAATATCTCTGGCCATGGGGTTTGTTCTTGTGAATGTGACAATCTAGAAATCCAGTGAACCATACACTGGATCTAATGATTCTATTCAAGAGCTTAACATTGTTGTCTTACAGTCTAGCCTGAAACTGCACTCTGTACTTGTGTCATCGATAAGTGCTTTGAGGTGGTGGCCACTTGTTAGAAGCCTCCTTACTGTCCTGCAATCGCACATTTTTTTTCTAGACATTATACACTTGGAACTGCCAGGCCTGTCCACTGGAGGTGTGAATAGAGCCACTGAATTTTCCACTACTGCTGTGCAGCCACTGCAGCTGCATGTCCAGTATGACCTAAGTTACTACTTAACCAACCAATTATTTTTCACATACTGTTTGTGTAGTATAGGCTTTATTTCTTTTTTATTTCTTCTTTTGAAAGATTCTTAAAAATAAAAAAGTAAACTCTAAATTAAAATTTGATAATAAAAAAGTTAATATATTTGTCTGAGTCACCTTCTGGAAGCATTAAGTGAGGAGGCACACAGCGCTCTGTTGTGAAGAAACAAAGGCATTATATAAGTTAAGATAAGACTTTGATCCCACAGGGGAATGTTCAGGTGTTCAAAATGAATTATAGGAAAAGAGAAAAAAATACCTATTCTAACACTACTGCAATTACCACTGCTGCTACTACTATTTAGTGTATACAAAGAGCTCTTTTTATAATTATGAATAATATTATACAATATAATTATAAGGAAATGTTGTGGGAGAAATGTATAACCCTGCAGCCCAAGACCTGATAAATTGTGAGTGAAGTCTAATGTGTTGTTTTAAATGGGCTCCAGATCAATCAAACTAAATCAATTCAGTTTTATTTCTATGAAGCCAATTACAAACAACGTCATCTTAAAATATTTACATAATAATTGGTAAACGGTCTGCACTTATATAGCAATTTTCTACCCATTGACACTCATATTCACACACCAATGGGGGAGCTGTTAAGCAGCTGGTCAACACTCACCCGGAGCAACTAAGTTGGGGTTCAGTGTCTTGCTCAATGACACTTTGACATGTGACAGGAGGAGCCGGGGATCAAACCAAACTAAATCAACTGCAGGATTGGTGGATGACTGCTCTACCTTCCTGCACCAAGTCAAGCCCAAATGAAAGTGAAAAGAAAAAACTCCTCAGCAGAGCCAGGCTCAGGCTAGGCAGCCATTTGACTTTAACGGGTATGGGTGTGCAGAATGTGGACAGAGAAAAAAAAAAAATGTGGACAGAGAAAAAAAAAAAAGTAGAGCAACAAGAAGCAGCAAGCAAAACGTTCTTTAAACCAGTAATAGCACTGTGGAAACACACAGTTCTAAAGCTGGGGATACCTGAAGAAAGGTACAGAGTGACAGAGACAAAGAGGGGGGAAGCACAACTATGAGAGAAAGAAGACACTATGTCAATGTCATATAATGGGAAAAAAGTGCAAGGAGAGAGGGGAGAAGCTAAGTGCCAGTCTTCAGACCCCTAATGCAAAGACTGCCAAAAACTGGACAGTTTACACTTAAAGACTGTTTACATAAATTCTATTGTGTTCTTGTGGCAAAATAATTATGGCAGCAAGCGGGAACTTTGACTTTTGAGCTTAAATATTTTTGTTTAAATAAACAGCAGACGTAAAAGGATGCAAAATCAGAGATGTATAAGAAAGAGCAAAGAGGAAATGAAGGTAAAATAACTCTATAAAACAATGCTATGTTCAGGTAAAGCTGTAGTTACTGTAGGTCTATCTGTGAAGTCATCAGTCTGTGTTTTTATGGTGGATGCGCTTCCTGCAGCAGCCCTCCAATTTTTATCCGGACTCAGGACCTAGACAGACCAACTAGGTTAGATCAGTCATCACAACTGAATCACATTCAACATACAGTTGTTAAGTATTTGCCGGCCTTAAGTCTAACAGCATAACTTAGATCTAGTTTAGAGTGAGTGAGCAGCTCTAACTATAAGCTTTATCAGAAGGTTTTAAGTGTGCTGTGTAAAGTGTGTCCACCTCCTGAATCTGATTTTGGAGTTAGTTCCAATGGAGGGAGCTTAATAGCTAATGGCTCTGCCCCCTAATTGATTTTTGGACTCTGGGACTCTGGGAACTCTGGGAACCGAAAGCAGACAATCGGGATTATATGCTACTTTTATCTAATGCACATAATGTATGTAGTGTTTAAATACATGGCATATATGAATATATATCAATATGCTGTACATTGTACAAGAATATATCCATTAAGTTGTGTGTTTACTGAAATGACAACACACAGATGTGTTCTGAGCTTAAGTACAAATTCAGGTGTATATGTAAACTCTGTCTTTTTACATTGTATACATTTATTTTGTCATCTGTAATGTATAAATTTCCCTACTTCTGAAATGTAATAGTTTGTATCTAAACTCCCCATTAAGCCACATTGAATGAATTTATTAGAATTACAGCAATATTTTTTATTTCAACCAACTAACCAACCAACCAGTAATAAAAACCATTGACCAGTTACTGACCAATAAAACAGTAATAAGAAATATTGTTAAATATAGTATTCAGACCCTACTTTTGTACTTTTAGATAAATATAATAAATAAATATGAATGTATATACTTATTGCTTATTAATGATATTTTCATTTTTAGGGTAAGAGGCTGAGTTTGTGTAAATGACTGCGTTGGCGTAAGGGGGATAAGACAAGTGATGAGTGTGAGGGAGAAGGTTAATAAATAGACAGAGACTGATGAAGACAGAAAAACAACATTAGACAGACAGATAGAGATTCTGTCTACCTCAGTTTGTCTGCTTTCCATTTGTCCCTCTCTCAGCCCATCTGTGGCTGCCTCTCCATATTTCACTCTGCTCTTTTCTCCCTCACTTATACATAACTCTACATCAAATGTCTCCAGTGTAGAGCACAGTCACCCATATGGCCCATGCACATTCATTAAGGACTGCAGGAGCCTCCAGCATATTTATAAATGCCTTCATTCTTCATATGACTTTTGGGGAAACAAACTTTTAGAAACTGCTTAATAAAATGTGTTATGAGTTGGGAAAACAGTGGACAACATTAAAGTAGCAAAAAAGCTGTCTGTCAGAATTTATTTTAAAAAGGCCAAATGTGTCAATCAGAGCAAAGAAAAAATATGCTTTGGATTACTACACCAAGTACTACAAGTAATACTAAACCAGTATGAGCTGAAGGTGAAGGTTTGGGTGCAGCACAAGAGAGCAGGTTGAGGGAGGGGACTTACATATTATTGCTTTAAAAGACAGTTTGGAAAAAAGGGTTAAAATGAAACAGGAAATGTGAATGTGGATGTGAATTTTGATTATTCATCATCGTAACAACATCAACACACACTTGCATGTGGGTGTTGCCATTTACAGTCCTGGGACTAGTTTGACAATATTTCACTGATCTACATGTAACGGTTTATATAACCTGATACAATTCATGAACAAAAGTAGGAAAGAGGGAAACTGTAAACAATAAAGGTTAACAAATGCTCAGAATCACTGAAGCTTTGTTGTATGATAAAGCAATTGCATCTAACACAGTTGTTAGTCTTCAGGTGGTTCACATTAGTTCGGTCTGGGTTCAAGGATCATACTTGTGCATTTACAATAAATGACAATCTGCATCAACGGGACTTAACGGGAGTTTTCTTAAGTTGTAAATGTGGTAATCCTCAAGATGTTTGGTCATACTGATGTTTTTCAGTTGTTTTAACCTTTGGTGGCTTTCACTAGTTGCATTTCATGTCCAGTTCAATTTGTAAACATTCCACTGCATTCCACATCACCTTCTGTTGGTCTGGTCAGAACTGATCTACCATTGTGTTGTATCAATTAACATTGAAGGTTGGTAAAAAAAAATGTCATGGGTTACATTAAAATTCACTTGGCGCGTGACAAAAATGACTCCTGACAGACTGCGACATGCACAAACAGGCTGACAGACAGACGGGCTCATGCACAGATGAACTGACAGACAGACAGAAGTACAGCGAAACAGATGCTTGCTGATCTTTTCTTGTCCCGAGGGCAATGGACAGATTGGTCTCCATGGATACAGGATTAAAGCAACATAAGCATAAGTATCCTGCTGTTAGGGCAGGCATACGTGTGTGTGTTTGTGTGTGTCTGTGTTTGTGTGTGGATCCATTTGAATTCTTTTTTATTTAAACTACAAATATTTGAGTGTATTTAGAAAAGTTTCAAGTTTATCAAGCCAACAAAGAGCATATTTATCAGAAGATGATCTTAAACACTAAGACTATATCCAGTATATTCAGAATGACATTTAGACAAGTTAGACTAGATCTGTAACAGAATACGGCTTAGCACTACATACATCATGTATTTGTATATATGGAACTTTTCTGTCTACAGTCTAATATTCCATTTGGCTATCAACATCATACATTGCTGGAGTAGTACATCACATTCTTATAGGAGCTCTTAATTTTTAATAATAATCTTTTAGTAATGAAGCACCTGTGTTACAGGAAGACAGCTCGGGCTGTGCTTTTGGCTGAGTAATGAATAGTGCAAATGTTTGTCAGGCTCACTGGCCAATGCAAACATTGCCACTTTGTCTTAATTAGACTGTTTGTGGCCTGTCAGAAAATGACCACAACACAACCGCAGAGAAGCCAAACTCCTTCCAATAACACAGCCATGTTAGTTTGACTATGGGATTGTTGGTTTCTACAAGCACTTTTTTTTGCAGCATTTGTGTTTCATGTTGTTGTCCATTAGGTGATGCTGTGGATAAGTGTGCGTGAGAATGAGGTGGAAGTACGCCCACTGACCTCCACACTGCAACCACTAACCAACACTCACACCCATCTGTCACGCCATCCCATTCAAAATCCATTTAGTTTGGTTAGCAGTCAGCCCTTTCCACTTCTAATACTGCAGTACCTCTTGTGTTTAAGCAATTCAAATGCTTCGATCAGTCATTACCTTCATATCATCTCTGTGTGGATGATGTGTCACCAAACCTGAAGTCATTGTAACAGTAATTTCAAGTTTTTTTTTTTCAGAGCGCTGTGCACATCCATCTATGCACACATGCCTGCCTGCAGTGCCATGTGTGTATGTAACACATGGCACTGCAGGCGGTTGCTGACTGCACACATCAACATGCAGGCAGCAGCCGCCTGCAGTGCCATAGATCAATACTGTTTAAAACGTTGCTGTGGACTGGCAGGAGGCCAAGGTGAGTGCAGTGAGAGTGTGCTCTAAAATGCCACAGGCCTAATTAAGGATTACTCTGGATGAAGTCCTTTGGTTTAAAAAGGCAGAGAATGGTCCTCAGTAGGTCTCCACAACAAAATGGCTCCCCAGTGGATCTTTAGCTGGCTGTGATTTAGGGTGACGAGTGCAACTAAAATCACACTGTCTCAAACACAGCAATCTACAGAAGAGGATGGCAAATAGAGCCCAAGGGCCAAATACTGTATTGTTTCGGGAATTTACTGTGGTTATAACTATATGAATATAAAACCTACTTAATCCCAGTAAAACTCTAATGTAAAATGTAAGTTTAGCATATACCGGTTATAATCAGTTCCCCTATGGGCACAAACACAGTAAGTCCATACTCGTGAAAGAATTACAGATTAAACTACTACTACTACACAATTTTCATCATTCATTCTTAACTTCAACCAGGCCACACACACACAAACAAACACATCTCCTAAACACAAATAAGTACTAAAGAAACAATACAACATTCTTGCTTTTTTAAATTTTCTGCCAGGGATAAAACTGTAATGATGTCTCTCTGCAGAGATCTTGTGGAAATTACAAACATTCTCTGTTTTGGGTTACACTAAAAAGGAAATGCATTATGAATACATCAAAGGTAGTGAAATCCTGCAGGACACAAAGTTCCAGCCTGAAGTTCCATCTACTTTCAACATCACACACATCCCTAAGGACTGGCCAGTCCAGTCAGTAGTCCTCCTATATTACACCAAAAACTGCAGCATCTGTACATTGTTCCTTTACTTGGTTTCTCTCAGAGAAATTTCTGTAGTTATACTGTATGCATATAATATAGGTGCAACTACAAACACTTTAAAATGCAAAAAGAGAATGCAAATATTTGAAACCTATTTTCCATTGAAATGTTTAAACAAAGAAATCTATTAAATATTAGCTCATTTGGATTTGATATGACTTGCTTGATTTACCAATTGGAGTTTGGTGGAGTTACCAGTTTGGAGCTTCTTTAGTCATATTTTTTATGACATATTTTTCACTCTATTGAAGATGAGCTCTGGCTCAGACAAAGAGGATTATATTCTTCTGGATTCTCTGAACAATTTAATAATATTATTAGAGTAGATCATAAATTTCCCAGTATTTGAAGTTTTTAAATATTTCGTTGTTTAACTATTAGCCACTGTCAAAAAAACATATTTCCTGGATTCAATTTTGCTATGTTGTCTTTGTACTTTTTACAATCAAGTATAGAGAGCTCACAATCTCTTTTTATTTACATTTCGCACAATGTCCCAACTTTTCTGGAAAGTTCGGGAGGTTGTAAAATTGCAGTATAGCCTTATTGTTTTGGATACAGTTCAAATTGCTGTTTGAATTTTAATATATAGAGAGATGTAAAATCATCCTAAGGATAAGATGTGCCCTTGGCGGCACATTAGTGTGACTCTGCAGCTGTCAGATGGGAACATCAGTTTCCTTTTTGGGAGACATTGCTCTGAGCACGCTCCATTACAGCTTAACTGACAGCTGACTGCAGCATGCAGAGCTTTGCTTTCTATGTCTTCACCTTCGAAAATGAAAATAGATTCATTAAGGAAGAGTTCAACACTTTGAGAAATACATTCAATTGCTCTCTCTGATGGTGTGATGAGAATATTGGCACTGGAGACAGGATGTGGTCAGGAAAGTTTGCCAAGGCAGGGCAGAGTCAGGCTACCTGTTTCTCTTTGCATTCAGTCTTTATGCTAAGCTACGCTAAGCTCCATACTTATGACAGTGTTATGAGATCAGTTAGCATTTTCTCATCTGACCATCTATATTTCTCAACTTACTCTTCCTTTAAAGATGCTGACAGAGCCAGAAGAGTGCTCCAATCATCCAGGCTCATTGCTGATAAGTGTGTGCTAATTTGGATCATGTTACATCTACTCTCTGTTTCTCCTTTCCAATCCTTCCTGCCTACCTCATTATTCACAATTATCTAGAAAAGGTAAAACACCAAATTAAATTTTTCAAGTAACCGGTGTATAGAAATGTAAGGGGTCGTTAGGGGATCTGATGGGCAATGTGAAAATCATATATAATTTACATTAACTTTTGACCATCATATCTCTTGTGCTACAATATCAATTATTCATCAATTATTTTAGAAATTCATTACATTAAAATTAGGGCTGTCAATATCACCACTTGACACTTGTTCACTGAGTGGCATTAGCAGATGGGAGGTTGTAGTTGTGGTGTTTATGATGCCGTTTGTCCTCTGCTCTCTATGTCTAATAGAGGGCAAGGGTCAGCTACTCCTGACACACAAAGCAGAAACCAGCTGTCAGCAGCGTGCAGCAGATGGGGCTGAGGTGAAACACTCAGGTCGACAACATCTGCTTATTCCGCACAAAAAAAGGCCAAGAAAAGTAGTTTATTTAAAAATTATTAAACAAGCAGCAACGTGCAATAAAATGATAATGTTAGCTTCAGTCCTCCATCCACCTTCAGTTTGTGTTAACAAAAGTTAATTAAACACTAGTTGCTATGAAAATGTTAAAACAAAAGCAGTCTGTATGTTACACAAACCATTTAGCCTTATTAGGCCTTCATCTACCTTCGTCTAGACACAGGATCGGTGAGTGATAATGACACATTTTTATCCTTTTCATTATTTTTAAACTACCTACAGAAAGGGAGATATTGAGTCTATGTTCAGTTGTTACCTGTTAAACAACTTAATGATAATGATAATTTTTTTTTCACTCAGTTTTCAGTTTATTAGCTTCGCCAGGTCAGTACTATCAGTCCCATGTGTCCAGTCTTATGTTGGTAAGAGGATTCAAACGTTCATTTAAAGTTGTGTGTGGTGTGAGGTGATTAAATATGGATGGTTATACATACATTGTGAAAATTAATTGTAAACGATTGACAGCCTCAATTTAAATATTGTTTTCATGGTTGTCATGCAACCACAGAATGAGGCCACGTTGATTTACTCTTACTCTTGTGTCACTGGTAACAGCTCAGTTGGGGCAGCCGTAGCTCAGTTGGTAAGGCATCCCAGACCACAGGGTCAGTGGTTTGATTCCTGGTCCCTCCTGGCTACATTTGGAAGTGTCCTTGAGCAAGACACTGAACCCCAAGTTGCTCCCAGTGGGTCAGGTGATCAACTTGTATGGCAGCCAACACCATTGGGTGTTGTGTGAGTGTGGGTGTGAATGAGAAGCAACAGTAAAGTGCTTTGGATAAAAGCGCCATATAAGGGCTATTTGCCATCAGTTGAGGGTTGAGCTAAGTAAAGTAAAGTGTGGAAAATATTTAACAAAAGAAGCAAACTAAGTACTCAGTTAACTACTGGAGGCATCAAGGTATTTATTGTAACAGCCTAAAAGCTGAGAGGTGTTATGGGTGTTTAGACAAAGCAAATAGCTTCCTCAAGGATGAAGCACTTGCTTTTAGTGTTATGATTTATATGTAATGCAGTAACACACAGGTGGCATTCACAATTTGAAGGGCCATTGGAGAGATCAGCACAAGAATAACAATGTTTCAATAGAGAAATTATTTCCAACTGAAGCAGAAAGTCATTCCCCCTGCTGACAGGTCTGTTAGATCACTGCTCCCTGGATTCAAAAACAGGATGAATAGACTGAAAGGACTAATTGTAGTGCATTGACTGTACATGCTGAACAAAAAGATTTCTGTCAGAAAATGCACTGCAGCATCCATCTTGGTTATATAAATAACTTATGCTTCTTCTTTTGGAGAACAACACTGGCCTGCTAATTCTGATTGTGCACTTTATTATAATTTATCAAATGATGGCTGCTTTGACTCACTCATTTTTAAAGTCTCACACAGAGTAAGAGAATTTTTTTTTTAGTTCAATTGTAATGAATTGCATTTTTAAACTCTATTTAATTAATCCCTGTTGCACGATCCAGTGTGTCCAGTGTTTAAATGTATTACCTTCTAGAATATGATAAGTAAGGTCGAGGTCTAGCAGAGATAGCCAATAATCATCCGCTTTGAACATGGTCATGCCTTTCGAAGACCATTATCATTATTAGGCCAGTAGGTACCTGGTCCACATGCTAGAAGGCACAGTAGGTCAATATGATGTGATAGTATGCAGCACAGTGTTGATTGTTTGGCATAAAAAATAAATGCTTTTGTCTCTTACCCTGTTTCTCATTCATCCATTAGTATTCACACTCACACACTGATGGGGGAGCTGCTATGCAGCTAGCCAACGTTAACTGGGAGCAACTAAGTTGGGGTTCAGTGTAAGGCTTCAGGTCAAGGACACTTCAACATGTGACCGGAAGAGCCAGGGATTGAACCACCAACTGGGGGATTAGTGGACAACAGCTCTACCTTCTTTACCACGGTCGCCCATAAACCACCCCAACCTTCACACCCATGTGCTCCTTGTTACACACTGACACACTGCATCCTACAATTGCTCTAATAGTTAGCATGAAATGCAAGGTAGAGTTGTTCAATACAGGTCAATTTTGCTGACTCCTTTACAGTGTTTTATTATAGCCTAACAAGAAATGTTAAAAAATTCAGGAAATACTTTTTATTACTATTTTTTCTTGTTATTTTGAATAAAATTTATTTTTTTACTAAAGCCACTTCCCTCATCTGTGTAGTGTAATGTAATTGTGTATTTTTTAAAGTGAAGTGCTTCAGCATGATTACAAATTAGAGCCATTTGGTGTAACTATATATCACATTGGTGGCATCCTAAAAAAGATTTAAAAGTTTCTAATTCAAATATTGAAATATGTTTTATTTGTTTCTTTAACCAAAATCCATTTCATCTCATTAATCTTTCTGCAGTTTTGTGGTTTTTATACACTACATGCCTATTTCTTTACAATTGAAATACTCTCCCAGCTCATACCTCTGCTCTCTTCCTAATTTACTCAGTCGTGTCCCTCTCAACATTAATTAAGCCTCTGGGGTCTTGGTCATTTTCTTCTTATGACTGATGCTTCAATTCTTTTGCCTTATTAACATTTCTATAAATTCAGTGTGATGGGGCACTCAAAGCGCTTTACACTACTTCTTATTCACCCATTCACACTCACAATCACACACACACTCACACACCAATGTGGGAGCTGCTATGCAGCTGGCCAACACTCACCAGGAGCAACTAAGTTGGGGTTCAGTGTCTTCGGATGACCGCTCTACCTTCCTGCACCACGGTCACAAGCATAAACTAGGCAATTGATGGACCTAAGGATTCAATTCAATTCAGTTAAACTTTTTATATAGTGCCAATAGTGCCAGAAAAAAGTAATCTCAAGGCACAAAATAAAGTCAAGATTATAAAGATGTATGAGAACCCAATAATTCCCCTGATGATACTGAGGATGATTCTGTATACAATCAAGAGTCTATTGTCAATTCAAAGGTCCTGTATTTTATCAGGTTGTTGCATCCAACAACAAAAAAGTGAAAAAATAATTAATTATTATCTTTCATTTTCTAAGGACCTCCCCAGTGGATGCTGATTCTATACTGCTTTCCTATATGCAACCAAAGGCCACCACAGTGGCACCCACTCACTATCTAGCCCAAAAAGAAGCGAAACAACTAAACAAAAGTAAAGGAAACTACAGAAATAACTAAGAAAAATAGTAAATATCCAAACAGTAACCAAACACTCATATCATGAAATTAATTTGACTTCCAACAGCTTTACTCATTGACAATAAACAAGTGCATTCCCCAAAATACTGATTTAATATTAATATTAAGCTGGAAAAACAGTTTTTACAAGCTGATTATGAGCCCAACATGATGAGGCTGATAAATACTAATGATTCCTCATAAACCTGAGAGTGTGTGTTTTTAGGGTGGGGTGGGGGAGGGTGGGAAAACTACAGTGATGAAAAGGAAGGTAGTGCTACAGTCTGCTATCTTCAATGATTAATGTCCCAAGCCAAGCCACATCACAAAGCCAGCCCAGCTGAATGACAAGCCACAACAGCTTGGAGAAGCTCTGTGTGAGAGTGTGTGTCAATAATACATATTCCCTTTAAATGTGAACGTTTGTAATCAAATGACAATGTGATGCTATTATATTTTATTAGCATGACTCAGATGGCTCTGCATAATCATCATCCATCAGTAGTTGTAATGTTTGTTCTCTCTCATCAACTCTGAGTGATGTGTGTTTTTCACGAGGAATCATTTAAACTGGGTGTCATCAAAGCTGCTGGTTTTGCTTGATTGTAGAGATGAGCAGTGCAACATAGGAGAAGCTAATTTCAATATGGACATGTCTTCAGTATTTTCCAGTTACTATTGTAAAATCGAATGTGCCATCAAAATAATTTTTCAAAATTCCTTAAAAACATATTTGTTTCAAATGCAATTGAATATTGTGTGTGTGTGTGTGTGTGTGTGTGTGTGTGCTCAGTGACTGTATTGTTTTCCTGACTCTTTTTCCACATTGGTTGACAGTGAATTACTGAAGTATTTTTCTGTTCTATTCTCTCTGAGGCAAAGAGAAACCACATTTTACACATTGGCCTGGTGCCCTGTTCCATCCACAATACACAGAGAAAAACAGAAATCTGATTACAAAGATCAACAGACTCCAATCAACATTAATTTACTGTTATAATGTAGTGAATCGTTTAGCCAAAGTGACAAACAGCAACCCTGTCTCCTAACATTTACATTTGTATGGAGCTAAACTGCAACTGCAAACATGCTTTGTAGGAAACATAATCTCTAGATGGATTATGTTTGGAGGTAACAATTCTTAACAGCTAAGGTTGGAGCTCTGGCTTGTTTTTATGAATTGTTTGCATTATTGTCAGCAGTGCAAGTAAAAAAGCTATTGCAATTGGTGTTGTGTTTGTTATGTACAAACGGGCGCTATATAAATAAAGTTGAATTGAATTGAATTGAATTATGTTTAGGACAAGTCTTATTATTTTGTGCCAGTTTCTACATCCTACAGGAGATGTAGAGATTCCTCTTTCGATCTGAAAAGTATAAGAGCCTCAAAGTACGCATGTATATGTGTTTTGTCCATGTAATTCCACCTCTCTCCAAACACATCTTTTCCTTCCAAACTAGTAAATTATTTTCTGAAAAAATCTATGATTAAAAGTTAAAAGGAGGACTTGATTTCCCACACCTGAGTAATAGCCATTCAAGTTGGCCCCAGCTGCATCCTTAACTAATTGGAAACCATGCAGGGCCACCCATTCTTTAGTCAAAAAGACCTTTAAAATTCAACATTTTTGACTTCCAGTCTTTAGGTGGCTCCATCCTTGTAGCTGGTTGCTTATGGCCTGGTCCTAGGGCAGGCTGAAGCTGGCTTCTGACAAGCTGCTAGAGATGGCTTATGGTCAATCTTGTCCCACTTTTCAAACTCACTGTCAGACTCTGAATTGACAGAATCCTCATCATCTTCCAATTGGAATCTCCTTTTTCTTCAAAAATATATTTCAATGGTCCTCTGAGCAGTGATTTTTTTTTTTTAGCTTTGTACCAGCCCCCAAGTTGCAGCTGGCATAGAGTTTGAGAAAACGTGGAATGGTTCCCCCAAGACAGAGTGTAAAATGCGGGATCAGAGAGGTTGAGGTGCTTGAAAAGTAATAATGTTGCAACCTAGTGCAGGGAAGGGTGGGGGGCATAGCAGGTGCAGAAAGACAAATTTAACACAGACACACACACACACGCACACACTCACACAGACTAGGTAGGAGGAGTGAAGGTACATGCAGTTGGGTTCAAACATTTATATTCCCTTAGTTTAAAATAGCAAAACAGTGAAACAAATTTTTCAATATTATCCTTTAGAAAAAGAAATAATACAGAAATAATCAAACTTTTAACGATTTTATTAAGAAGGATGCCAACACACTAATAGACAGGTCTCCAATCTATCTCAGGGCCAACACATAGAGACATACCCAGACAAACAAACATTCACACTCACATTTACACCTATCTGCAAATAAGACTCACACATTAATTATTCAATGGCATATTTTTTTTATTTAGCAAACACAGAAAATGAGTTCCACAGACTTAAACACCATACAAGGGGTAGTAATACTGTAGTCAGACACGATCTAGGCCTGTACTTACGAAGAGGCTCAGGATCAGTCCTAGGAATTGAGCTAAAATTTAATTTCTGTGGCGCAGGAATGTAGAGCGGTTGTCCACCAATCTCACAATTGTTGGTTCAATCCCCGGCTCCTACGGTCACATGTCGAAGTGTCCTTGAGCAAGACACTGAACCCCAACTTAGTTGCTCCCGGTGAGTGTTGGCCAGCTGCATAGCAGCTCCCCCATCAGTGTGTGAGTGTGTGTGTGATTGTGAGTGTGAATGGGTGAATAAGAAGCAGTGTAAAGCGCTTTGAGTGCCAATAGGTAGAAAAGTGCTATATAAGTGCAGAACATTTACTATTTACCATTTACCAATTTAGGACTAAATGTGTCCTACTTCCTTAATTTTAGGGAAGAACAAGACTACTCCTAAGGCTGTCACATCACTATTTTACGACATTCAGAGTATGGATTGTAGTGACATCTTTTAGCTTTTGTGGTTTTAGACAGAAAAGAACATTTTTAAACCAGCTCCTTAACAAGTTTCAAGTGAAAAATGTGTTCTTATGGGCATTACCTGAGTAACAGAAGAAACGTTTTAAAAGCTTTGAGAAATGGCAATTAACAATTACAATTGTACCAATTGTACAAATTACAATTGTACCAATTGTAATTGCAACTGTGGTAGGATACATTTATTGAAAAGTGAACACACACAATCCACTGTATAGTATTAAGTTAAAATATCAACAACCACTATTAAATCCACTCCTCTTTTCCATGTATCAAACACGGGACAAAGTAATTATATAAAAGTTTTATTCTCTCTCACTCTGATCTGCCAGGTGTGTGTGCATATGGCTCGTTTGTCCACAAGAGGACAGTTAAACTAGTGATTTGTATAAGTGCAGCTTATTTTTGTAGAGGTAAACGTCTAAAGGCTGGTGAAAAAATTAATCAACCTTCACATTTTCAAATAATGTTGAAATTGCTACTACTGTAACTCTACTTACCAGCAATAAGCTGTTTTTTTTTTTAGTATTCCATCAGTATCTGCAACTTTGACATTACATGAGATTTCACAGAATGGACAGAAAAGTCTGTAGTTAGCGTGAATGTTTCTTATTTTGGACGGGCTCAGTTAAAAGTCACACAAAAGATCACAAAAGACGCAAAATAATTCAATTATTATAGAGAATGATCTGAAACTATTGAACTGTGAAGGTTTCTTCCGTTAAATGGAGTTTTTCCTCTCCACTGTTGCCTATGGCTTTGCTCCAGGGGGAATTGTTGGGTTCTCTTTATATATCTTTATAATCTTGACTTTATTCTGTAAAGTGCCCTGAGATGACTTTGTTGTGAATTGGCGCTATATAAATAAAGTTGAATTGAATTGAATTGAATTGAACATCTCTGAAAGAAATATATACTTTGGTTTTCCTGTTTTCATCACAGCATCCCATCACTGCATATTAATCAGTTAGAATGTTAGAATGTTTCTGTTTGTTATGAGATGAGTTCTTATGAGAAAGTCAAATGTGTCAGTGTAAATAATGTAAAGTGTATCTTCATATAGCAGTGACTACGCAGAGGGTGTCAGTAACAGCCAGACTACTGTACAAGAAAAGCCACAGACTTTAAAAAGAAACACACATTCGCTTTCCAGCAGATGTCTCCTTCTTATCTACAGTACCAACATGGGTAAATGTCTTGTGCTGTCTTGTGTACTTCAGCTTGCTGACTAAGTAATCACATGTCAAGTGATAAAACCACCCAGCTAACATCAGATTGAATAGTAGATTGTAGCTTCTCTAAGCCTGTGCATTGACTCTTTAAACTCTTTAAAGGTCCGGACTATTGTTATTAGATGCTAAATTGTGTGGGCCTTCAGCATCACTGCTAACAAGTACTGTTCTTCTATGCTACAGTTATCAGAGAGACGTTGTTTTGGTGTCCCTGTGTATTCAGCTGTTAATCTCACATGGATGTCTCCACACTATGGCAAGCCAAAAGGGTCATATTCAAACACAGGCATTTGTAAAAAGCAGGTGAAAATCTCCTGACAAAACATCTGCAAATAGCGGGTGAGTTACGCTGATCACATGTAAATTGCAGGTGCTACATTTACACATATAAAAAGCAGGTGTAAAGCAGCCTGGGGAAAAGAACAGGAACCCGAATCAGGAGCTGGAACAGGAACAGGTGGGGGGCTGACTGACTTGGGGACAGTGTGGTTGGATCTGAAACTGGCTCGGGAACAGAAAGATCATCCGCCGACCCAGAGACAGGTTCAGGAACAGCTGAGACGGCAGCCGACTAAGAAACGGAGTCAGGAACTGGAAGTGGCGTGGGTGGTGGTTTGACCGGGATGACTGGTTTGGTTTGAGGTTTGATTTTTCTGCTAGGTCTAAGGCCCTTGAAAAAGTAGGGGTCAATCTGTTTCTTTAAGAATATATGATCAGGGAGTTCAAGAAAGTAATTCTGGTTGTCCAAATGTTCGCTATATCGAAGCCAGAACTCTTCTACCTCTGCAGGTTTCATAGCGAACCCCTCCTGCGTGTTGCTGGGTCCGGTTATGGTTACTGGTTATGGTTATTCTGTCACGGTTTAGTTTTAACGTGGAACCAAGAGCAACAAGGCGAGAGAGGTTCAGTGACAAGATTGAGCTTTATTAAATAACAAACTGAAACACTAGGAATTTAACAAAGGGATGAATAGACAAACCTAGAGGGTGGAATGGGAGACTAAGAACTAACAATCATAAACCATTAAACAAAAACACAGAAACTTAAACACAAAACCTGGGGAGCAGCTGCAATAATGAACTAAGACGAGAACTAAAACAATGACCCAGAGAAATAACCGAACACCGGAAAAACAGACATACATGTAATCATAAACTAACCAAAACACACTAGAAAAACAAGTCTTACCCAAACCCAACAAAACCCACACACAGGGGAGAACAGACGGAGTGAAGACCAAAACCGAACCTCAGACCCAACAGCCCACTAACCCACAAAAACGGGGTTAGGAGTCCAAGAAACAAGAGTCAGGTAACTTGGAAGGTTGGAAAAATGTTGTTATCGTTGTTGCCAGTGCCTTTTGTCTTTATTTCTAACATGATGGCTTCAGTGTGAATGTGTTTTAGAATATACACTCACTGGCAACTTCATTAGGTACACGTTTACAATCGACAGGGGAGTCGTAATACAAGGTGGTTCTAATGTTTTGGCGCAATCGTTCATTTTAATTTGAGTGACCAAAACATTAGAACCATCTCTTAATATAAAGCACTCCAGTATGGTTCCACTACCCACTGTGACCTCAATAATAAATACTGTCAGGAAAGTGATAAATGTACGATACATTTATCACTTTCCTGACAGTTTCAACTTAAAAACTGAGAAGTTATGTAAATGTAGAATTTATGGCAGAGCTGCTATATTAGATTGCATTACATTGTACAGGTATAAAGTCTATTTAGCAGTCTTATCACTTTTCTGACAGCCTGGACAGGGGAACAAGGTGGAGGGGCTTGTGTGTGTTGATGGAAAAGAGAAGACCTGAAAAACATTCGAGGGGGTCAAAATTGAACTTTACCGCTCTTGGGTAAATCTATGTACTTACTTTTTACTGCCGTGTAGAGATTACACTCAGCAGTAACATTGCATTTACTTGCATGGCATCACTTTAAAAGAGTAATCCCGGCCTTTATCACATCTCGGCTGGATTACTGTAACTAATTTTATTTTGGAATTTGCCAGTCTTCCCTTGCAAATCTCCACTTGGTTCAGAACACTGCTGCTTGTCTCCTGGTTGGAGCGTGCAAGAAGAAGCACATAACTCCTTTTCTGGCATCACTCCACTGGGTGCCTGTGCATTTTAGAGTGCACTGTAAGATCCTTTTTATTTATTTTTTTTATTTATTTTTAATTCTTTAACGATGTTCAAGTTAAGTTGAGTTGAGTTGAGTTGAGAACAGTTTAATGTCAACCAGAAGCTAATAGCCCCAAAGCTGGACGGGAAAACTATTTAAAAATTGATCTGTTGGGCAGATAAACTCTAGAAAATCATGCATACATTAACACTACAAACAGACATGCTGCTGGAAGATGTGCTCACATACCGCACCGTCCAGTGGTGACTTTGTGGGACTCGATGCTTTTACTTTGAAGATCTTAGGATTCCATTTTTATAATTTGTTCTTCACAGAGCGAACAGGACACAGGAACCGAATCGAGTCCACAAGTTTCAATAAATGGCTTTATAAAAAAGAGCAGAAGATGCTGAAACACGCATTTTTTATTTGTGCACAGCCGAAACTCATCCTTACACATCTATAATTAAGTTTTTTTAATTAAGGGCAGCTTCCCCAATTTTTAACTTGCTTCCTGGGTTTAGTTTAGGGCGTAAATATACAATAATGCTTTTAAACTTCTCTCTGACTTCCCTATATTAAAATATAGCTCTTCTTCTGATTGAAAAATGCCTCCAGAGGACATCACTCGGAGCAACCATCATTTTAGATTATATCATTTTGTTGCTCAGACCATGGAAGTTGTGATCATGGTAAACCTGCTTTTCCAGTGCTCCACCAGATGATATTATCTGAACTCCTAATGATGCAATGATGTAAAACTCCTCAGGGTAATGTCATCTTGAGGCATTTTTCATTCCCATTTTTTCACCCCCACTAAAGTCATAGGTAAATGAAAAAATAATATACAGTGGTGGGAAAACTACTCAGTTCCTTTGCCTAATTAGGAGCATTATATTTATATATATATATATATATATATATATATATATATATGTGTGTGTGTGTGTGTGTGTGTGTGTGTGTGTGTGTGTGTGTGTGTATATGTATATATATAAATGTATGTATATATATGTGTGTGTGTGTGTATACACCTTATACATATAAAGTTACTTAAGTAAATACACTAAAACTGCTTTTTACAGATGTTTTGTCTGAATGACACCTGAATTTTATATTTGCCAACAGATGTTTTCACCTGCTTTTTTCATTTGTCATTTGGTATTACACTTGCTTTTTACATGTGTAAATGTAGCACCTGCAATTTACATGTGATCAGCATAACTTTCACCTGCTTTTTGCAGGTGTTTTGTTAGGACGTTTTTATCTTCTTTTTACAGATGTTGTGTTTGGACATTTTCACTGATTTTTACATATGTTTGTGAAACACCTGCTTTTTTCATGTGTAAATGTAGCACATGCAATTTACATGTGATCAGCATAATAACCATCTGCTTTTTAAACATGTCTGTGTTTGGGGCAGATGCATGAACAGATGAATATGACCCTTTTGGCTTGCCATACCACACTGACTCAAAGGTTTGGAAGTTAAAAATTAAAATTTCTGTTTTTACCCTAAAGATGTTTTACATACAGTGACAAAACATATTAACTGAAATAATAATAGATTTTGTTTGATTTTAGTCATATTTTGAGTTAGTATAAAGTCCCATAGCTTTGTTGCCAGGTAACGCGATGTGTCTATTCTTCCATATGTGAACACCATCCTCGTATGGAGTCTTATTGGGTGTTTCTTTCTCTCTAGCTCTGTTTAACTGTTTCTCCCTGACATGTCACAGTAGGGAGTCAACACTGAGCTCTCCATCATCCCTGTGACTCAGAGGAATATCACCTGACAGCTCTCCAGCAATTTCTCTCCATCCTCAGTCAGCCACTTCAACAAGTATAAATCCTCAATTACAGAAGAAGAGCCATTGATGATGAATCACCAGGAAATAAATTGGACATTTACTTGTGCTTTGTCATGCAAGCAGATTATGGAACCATCAAAAAGTACATCAAGCTTTTCTACTACAGCAGGAAAAAGAAACTCAGACAATGGCATCAATTATATCATCCAGCTGCAGCATCCAGTCACTGAGATTTTAACACATTATGTCTTTTGATTGCAGTAATTATCGGAAACTCAAAAATCACTTAACAGTGAGCACCATTTGTCTGCTGATATGTATGTTTGGAATGAATTCATTAGTTTATGTATGCTATGAAATTTGCATATTGTATGTCACATCAAATTAGATGCAGTTGCTTCATAAACATTTTGTGCACTACCACCACTGTTTTTAAACGGATGGACTTCTCTACAAATAGTTTGATTTTGTGTCACAAAACCAAAGATTGTTTGTCTTCATTCTTTCAATATCCTTTAAATGCTTTTGGCAAAGTTTACGTGCACATTACAACAAAGGAGGCCTCAAACTGTTGAGCAGCTGAACTCATACATCAAGAAAGAGTTCTGCTTTACTATTTAATTGATCGATTTTACAAGTATTGCTACCCATGCCTCACTAATTCCATACACATAATTGACTCTCACAAATTCCTGCTGGGATAGGCTCCAGCCCTTTGTGAACCCTACACAGAATAAGCAGTTACAGATAATGGATGGAATTTTCATTGCTTGATGCAGGAGCTGAAGCTGTACTAGGTTCACTTTCAGATCTATTTCAAGATGTCTCTAGATGTTGGATCTGCAGATACAGCACATGAAAAAGCAAAATATGTCCTTGATGTGAAATGGCTCATTGACAAGTTATTGGTTTGATAAATATTATTCATATAATATAATAGAAAATTTCATCTGTGTAAAGACCTCAGGAATGCATGAACACAGTAATGAACTTTCACAGTCCTACTCTTTGTTGCTTCTGTTTACTGGAAAAGATGCACATTTTTTTAACATTCACACTCATGATATAAAACTGTCGAAAGGCACTCTGTTCAAAATCATTAGCCTCCTCTATGAGATCAGTATGCATCACTGTGACATCATCAATATTATTTTCTCAACAAATCTCCCCAAGAGCAACAGAAGTCATCCAACAACTATTTCTATCGGCTAAGTTCTCCCTGTGACAAGTGAACTAGATTCTCCTTTAGTCCAAACATGTCACTTTAAGCTGGACAAACATTATCTGACGTGTTAGTTTTTAAAAGTTTTCTAACTCTCAGTAAATCAAACCCTGAATCCTACACGTTTTCTCTTCTTCTTTAACCAGGACATATTGTCAGGGGGAAATGACATGGCCACAGTGAGTGTTATTTTATAGAAATGAGACATGACAGGAGTAAAGTGACAGGCTAATGCTTAACCAGAAAGCCCTGCTTTGTTCCATGCTGCCACTGTGCTAGCAGGCAGCAAGACGTCAGGCTTGACTGTGAAAAGACAGATGTATTGAGATGTAATGGGCCTATCTGTGGCAAACCCAACTTGTGTTATGAGGCCCTGTTTGTTTCAGGGCCTTATAGTTTGAAATTGCTATATCTCCAGCATTTTCAGTTTTGTGACTGACAAATGTACACAGTGGATCAACCAGCACACTGTCAAAGAGATAAAACTATTCAGATAATTAAAGCAGAAAGCAAGGGAGAAATAGATGGCAGTGGTGGACAACACAATAAGGAAAGCTGATATTGTCCTTTTATTAAAAAAACACTCCACACAGTCAGTTATACTAAAAATATATGTGACATAATTTATCAATAGCTGGTGTTAGTTTGAAGACAGGTTTGCTTAGATTTGATCATCTATGTTTTTGCTGAATGCATTCCCATCCATGTGAAAAAACTGAATGCATGATAATACCTTTTACCTGTAGTAATCAGAATCAATTAGCAAAAACAGCGGTATGTCATATTACAAGGTACAAGAAAAAATGTCTGTAAATTCAGTTTAGGTTGCAGAGTTTAATTTCATAAAAGTAAATGGTTCACACTTATATAGTGCTTTCCTTCTTATTGGTACTCAAAGCGCTTTACACTGCTGCTCAGTCATGCATTCACACTCACAATCTCACAATTGCATGTTTTACATATTATAGATATTTGTTGGTATGATGTAGATGCGGATGTTTTTTTTTTTTGTCTTAGCACAATTAATGTTGTATATAGAAGTGTATAAAGTCTTTTAAGTAGAGGCCAACTGCTACTCTGGTTGGAGTATGAGGCTTTAAAACCTATGCATTTCAGTCAATATTAAGTTACAAGTCAGATGATTCCAACCTAACATGGCCATTCCAAGAGAATCTTCTATTTAATTTTATCCAATGAATTCATTAATAAGGGTTAACAGTCTACAATCACAGACCATTTTGCTGTTTCTCTTGTTGAATCTGATGAACCTGTAGAAGAATATGGAACCTAAATGACAGTACACATTTTATATACCTTCAGGGCAAACTGGTGGCAGGGAGAGAACATTTTAGATGCATCTTTTTAACAACCTTTGCAACCTTGTAATATGACATAATTGGTAACCTTATCAACACTGCATAATTTGACAGCTACCATCGGTGTTAACAGGATTTTGGTTCAGCACATAATCTGTTGTTTTCTGTCGGTTTTGATCGCAGCATCACTGTGTCTGTGTTACACCCCATACTAAATCATCACCTCGCCTCCACCAGTCAACCTTTACTAAAGAAAAAGCCTTTTGTTATTAAAACTTTATAGACTGTGACTGTAAATATGCAAAGTTGCTCATTTATTGCTAGGTTTTCAATTCGTTGGCTGAGAATATTTAATAAAAAGTCACAGATTAATTTAGTCCCGAAATAGTCATAATTGTACCAGGTCCCTGCATGAAACAGGAGGGATATGACAATCTATAACGTTGCATGTGAGCAACTTCAAGAAATATAAAAGAAACATTTTATTCACAGTACAGTGCTGTGATTTTAAAACGAATTTTGTATTTGTTACATTTCATTAAATGAAATGCAAGAACAAGGGGGGGCAATCCAGCATCTTCTCGTGCCAGTCTCAAGGCTGGATAAATGCAGCGTGTTGTGTCAGGAAGGACATCAGACATAAAACACAGTCCAAATATACATGACTTACACACCGAATCGGACTGGATCAGTCCCGGCCAACAATGACTGCCACTGGTGCTGTTGCGTTAAAGGGAGTTATTCCTCTCCAGTGTTGCCTAGGGCTTGCTCAAGAGGAAATTGTTGGGTTCTCTCTATACAGCTTTATAGTCTTGACTTTATTCTGTAAAGTGCCTTGAGATGACTTTGTTGTGAATTGGCGCTATATAAATAAGTTAAATTGAATTTAAAATTTAATTGAATTGAATTAAACTATACAGAGAAAGATGTAAGCTAAGAAGAAGTGGGAGACTGAAGAGAGTAGACACGAGACATGATGTGCAGCAGTTTAGGATGATTAAAAATAAGGATGGAAATGTATTAACAGGTTCCAGGGGTGTGATGGGAATATGGAAGGAGTAATTTGAAGAGTGGATGAATGAGAAAAATTAAAAAGAACAGAGAGTAGAAGAGGTGTGTGGAGCGGGAAGTAGCAAAGATTAGTAAGAGTGAAGTGAGGAGGGCATTGAAGAGGATGACGAGTGGGAAGGCAGTTGGTCCTAATGAGATAAGTGTGGAGGTATGGAAGTGTCTAGGAGAGATGGCAGTAGAGTTTCTGACTAGTTTGTTTAACAAGATCTTGGAAAGTGAGAGGATGCCGAGGACTGGAGGAGAAGCACCAGTAGGTGCTCATTTTTAAGAACAAGGGTGATATGCAAGCTGTTGAGCCGCACTGAACATGTGGTATTGGAAGTACTGAGTATTGGAAGCTCTGCTAAGGGCAGAGGTGAGCATTTGTGAGCAGCAATATGGTTTCATGCCATATTTCATGCGAAGTATGTTAGAGTGGTGCAGGACATGTATGAGAGCTGTAAGACCGTGGTGAGGTGCTGTAGGTGTGACAGAGGAGTTCAAGGTGGAGGTGGGTCTGCATCAAGGATCAGCTCTGAGCCCCTTCTTGTTTGCTCTGGTGATGGACAGGCTGACAGAAGGTGTTAGACAGGAATCTACTCTACTTAGGGTCAATGGTTCAGATGGAGAGTGTGGAAAAAAAGGTGAAGAGGCTTGGGCAAGCAAGTTGGAATGGGTGGAAGAAATTGCCAAGTGTGTTGTGTGATAAAAGAGTATCAGCGAGAATGAAAGGAAAGGTGTTCAAGACAATGGTGGGACCAGCGATGTTGTTCGGCTTAGAAACAGTGGCACTGAAGAAAGGATAGGAGGCAGAGCTGGAGGTAGCAGAGCTTGAGTTTCTCTTTGGGAGTGACAAGGATGGACAGGATCAGGAATGAGGACATAAAAGGAACAGTTCATGTTAGATGTTTTGGAGATAAAGTCAGAGAGGCCAAATTGAGGTGGTTTGAATATTTACAGTTCAAACCATTTCTGGAGACAGTCAGGGATAAGGCTTAATTCAAGGTGTATAATTGTACGTGATGGTTATGTGTGTCTTCAATTTGGACTTGAATATATGTCATCAACACTAGTACCTGTCAATAGCACTCCAAATCTAACAACAGCCAAGATACTTACAATTCATTTTTTGCAAGTCCAACTCAAGTCTTAAGTCTCTTGGTTGGAACAAGTGTTCTTTCTTTTGCTCTAATCAAGACTGTTCAGAACTCTACACCTGAGGAATTCAAAGCAAAGCAAAGCATGTGTTTTCCGCACTCCTTAGGCTCCTAGCATCCACTAATCACTGCTGATTAATTGTTGGTATCTGTAGAAACATTTTTGTTAGTTAATGCTCTGCACAAACATGAAACTGGTTTTCTTTGCCTGTGTTATTAAAAAAGTCAAACTCAAATCACTTTGAAGTAAAATATTTAAAAACTGTAAAAACAGAATCAGTAAAAACTGATAGTAATGATATATTTTTTACGGGATGATAATATCATGGTTTTATGGGATTACACACTATTAGCTACCTTTATAATGACCCATGGAGGAAATAAATGTTCTTTTTATATTATGGATTAATTCCCTCACTATTTTCTCCATTAGTCAAAGCATTGTTTGGCTTGGAGAAATTATATTTGTTTTCTTAGTTTTGTGATGTTCTTTTGTTTTATAGTTTGTTTGTTTTTTCGTTCTGTGTTGTGTTTACTGCCACTGCACAGACATGTCAATAACTGTATAATAGCTGTATTCAGAAGGAGAGACACAGGGCCAGTGGAACTAAATTACAGTTTAAACAAAAAAACAAACAAACAAAAAAAACCAATTAATAAATAAAATAGCATTTTGCCAAAGCGTGGATGAACGAATAATGATTTAGAAAACATTCAGTTTTCGTTTTCTTTCCACTACGCCATTTCAACTTGATTTTAAAGACAGTACCCTCGCATGTGGGTAGAAGAGCATTTGTTTGAGTTCTACAATTTCATTCTTTGCAAAAACAACATTTTAAAACAATCAATCAAACATGAAGATGCCCTGCCACGCCCTCTAAATATGAATTTCCCATGACAACAGTTTTCTTTGCCTCTGTCATTCTGTAAAATTCAGTTTTTTTATGTTACCACTGTGTGAACTCCCACTGTGCTGTGGCAACTGCAGTTTGCATTGTGCAACCTAAGTGACAGAGATGACACAAGTGCACTAAACACACATTTACAAACTCCCAGCTCACTTAGAGTCACTCAAGTATTCTCTGCATCGCCGGGTCTTGGGAGACTCAACAATACAGAGCTTGCACAGCCATGCCATCATGATTGCCACAGTAACAGCTTCTTTCCCTGAGGACCAATCAGCCAGACTCTTTGTCAATAAAGCAGAATGTTTTCTCTTGCCAGGCTTAGCTGACCCTTCGCAATTGCTGCTTGACCCGAGTCACCCTGCAGACAAGAAAATTCACATCAGTAGCAAAGAAGACCTTCTGTCAGCTGACACAACTGCCACCCAGACACTGCCGCTACCAGGTGAAGGGAAGAAAAAAAAATTATTCAGGCGTAAGTCCATAGAGCCCTTTTCTTTATAGTGATGAATACCAATGTAGTTGTTTCACAGGCTGCTCCTGCAGACAGCAGAGTCTTTATCTAAGCCATGGACTGCCCCAAGTCCCACAGGATCCTCAGGTGCAATACAAGAGAAAACCAGGTGTTTAGGTGTAAAATATAATTTTGGTGATTTCCTAATCTTAATTAAACCCCATACAGACAGTAAAACCAACAGTGAATCGTCTTAAGCCTACATTTTGTTTCTGCAATCTCATTTCGCTTGTGCCACTGTTGTTTTCCAAAAGTTTGTATAATGGTCTGTAGGAAGCCTGTCAGCTCTGCATACAGTTGTTCTGTGAAATTAAATGATTTAGAACATCCCGTACAGTAGCATGGTGTATGGCATGGTTGATGGCTGCTGTTTTTTTCTTTTTGTACAACTAAGGTCTTCAGTGCTGATCAACAAGCTAATCCAGGCTGCAGACTGACAGACACTAAAAGGGAGTTGAGACAATTCACTGGTGGTTTAAATATCTTTATGAAGATTGTTTACAGTATTTCTGCTTTGTATGGAGGTGTTAACAGTAGGCAGTATAAAACCTTTCTTTAAAGCCCTAGTTGTCCACACCTCACACAAGTACTGCCATCACACTTCATGTGTACAGCAAAGTGCTGTATGCTTTAAAGGATAGACAATCTGAATGTGTAAGTCGCTGTTTGTACAATTCATCATAGCAAGACTTCAAAGATACAAAGAGTTCTGCTCTCAGTTTCTCATCTGCTTTACAGCCTTAAGTTATTTGAAGAAAATACATTTTCTTTAAAAATTCATTCACAGGATTTGCAATCATTGACTGACAGTCTCAGGTAATCATTGATGTGTCTCTTGTCTATGTCTCTTGAAAGAGAATGTGCAATACTAAGCCAGACATAATGCTATAGAATACATATGGTTACACCTTCATTAATTGCCAGGTCCATCAGGCTGCAGCATTCTTCAAAACCTAATCTAATATAAAATACTTGTAATAACATCATCCATCATTCTCCCCTTTAAAATCAAAGTTGCTAAACACATTAAAGTTTCAGATCCCATTGTCTCCTGCTGGGCTGTGCTAATTACTGACAAAGAGCTATATGCATGTTCTCATCTGACAGATATGAGCAGAGTGTCCGATGGTGTCAAATTGTTTCTTTGACATACTGTCTCCACCTGCACTGCTCAGGGGGTTCACACTGTTAAAAAAACTCTTTCATACTCGGATTTACTGTTTTATATGTTGTTCCAGTTTTTGTTTTTGTGCCATTTGTAGCCGCCTATCTAAATCTTAATGAGAGCTCATCACTAATTAGAATGACAATAACGTGGTGACGCACTGCTGCTGCACCTGCATCAACACATCAACACAACACACAAGACTTCAAAGGCACCAATGTCATCACAACAACAAGCTAAAGGAAATGAATAATGCAGACACATATGTTCATCTGTGCACACACACATAAACGTTGTCCACTGCAGACATACGGAAAGGATCAAATTACAGATACAAACCACAAGGGAGCAGCAACCATATTACACATCCAATGCAAAAGAAAGAACGCTACATTAATGAATCTTTCATGAGCTTGGCCACAAAGTCCCTCAGCAGCTGGCCAGCCGGCTAGCTGGCTGCCTCCCTGTGGACCCCGTATTTCCCCACTCTTACCTCCATACACCAGGAATCCCCTTAGAGCCTGGTAGTATCCAGTGTTTCTGAATTAGTTAGGCTGCTCAGAAATCTTATTAGTTGGCTTTCATTTACTTGCATCTGCTTCACAATTCACCTAATATGCAGCCTGAACATGGTAATTGTTTCAGAATTGAATGTATAAAACGAGAACTGTTACCAACCCCATTTCCAGAAACACTGGGGCATTTTGTTAAATGTAAAAGAGAATGCAATGATTTGGAAATAATTAAAAAACCTTGTTTCATTGTAAATAGTACAAAGACAACACATCAAATATGGAAACCTGTAAAAACTTGACAGAATGTATTAAAAAAAAAATACTTGCTCAATAAGTTTTAAAATGGTGGAACTGTTTGAGGACTGAGGAGGCCAATTGCTTTAATTTTGAAAGTGATTTTCCTCCATTCCTGCCTGGTATATACAGCTGCCAGTCACTGTACCTTAAGGCTTTTTAGACCAAACTGTGTTAATCCAGTCTCACATAACAGGAGCTCTCATCAGCTAAGAATGTTCATGGTTTACCACCCTTTAAACACTTTTATGGGGTTTTAAAGCACAGCAGTATGGAAAAGTTTGGTCTCATTTAATTTAGGCAAATGTGACCGTTGAAGTGTTTTTGCAGTGTGTGTTTACTGGCCACAAACAGCCAATGGATATGTTCCCAGACTGACAGCTCTGTTGCTGTAACAACATGCTCTGACTGTGTGTGGGAGTGAAGTGTGCCTATAAATGTGTGACAGCTCATACTCATAATCATACTGAGGATCATCAAACACTTTGAGAACTTACCAGGAATTCAGTTTTTTTCCATGCATTTTTCTGTCAGCCCCTCTTCTTTTTCCACTTGTCTCTTTACATTAGTGAAGATAACCAGCTTTTCCTCCATCTTTCCTGTAGCTGCTGGGAATCTCCAAACTTTTGCTTTGAACCAGTGTACACATTCAGTACTCAAGTTTAAACAGTTTAAAGAAGTAAAACTGTTTTGCCTTAATTTGCAAATTCCCACTCTATTTCACTTCACATTCTATCAACATGATGTAAAATATAATTCATTATTGTCCAATTCTGGGACACAGTTTCAAGTAAACAAATTCAAGCAGCATGGTTTTAAGGATCATGATGTACACTTCAAAAGTACAGATTGTTTTAAAGGAAGCTAAAAGGGACTGCTTATCATCCTTGTGGAATATGCTTAATGACTTATTTCCTCTATGCAAAAGCCTGTGGGGTAACAGTTTGGTAGTTGAGGGTTGAATGATTACAACACTTTGCCATACAGGTTATATTATACACAGGTATTATTATTGTAATTATTATACATGCAAGCACAGGAAGAACATGTGAAGAAAAGGTTTTGAAAAAGTTAAATAATGTAAGCGTAGTCCTTCTCTAAAACTAAATGGAGAATCTTATTGACGATATCAAGAACCAATTTGAAATAAACACAATATTATAACCATGATCCAGATTAAATTCGAAGCTGAAAAATGCTGAGAACAGTAATAACAATAATAACAATAAGTGGGCAGTGAGGAAATGTGTTTGTGTGGAACTATCTTAGTTAAAGTTAATGGCTTAATAGATGGATAATAATAATAATAATAATAATATATACAGTAAGTTGTGTGTTAAGGGTTGTAAGCATATAGGAGAACATCTAAACGTTGTTTAATGTTTCAGAGAGTCTGACTAAGTTGGCTTACTGACATGTTCATTTTAACACTCATACAGTCCAAGGTTCAAATTACAGAGTTTGGTGCAAGTACCCACACCAGTGGTAACTTAAATAATTATTAATAATTAGTAATTAGTGCCAACACTGAGGCAGGATTGACCAGGATAAAACACTGTACATCATTCTATATTTTCTACACAGAGAACTCAGCTCAACAGATTCATATGGAGCCCTCTGTTAATGCATGCACTTCCTTAGAGACAGTTTAAACAAAGGTAATTTTCCTGTTTTGCTTCATTGCAGTTATCTTTCCACATTTACAAAAATAGGAGAAAATATGATATTTTGTGTTTTTCAATGAAAGTAATAACAATAACTTACTTAATAATAAGTTCTATGATTCTTTTAAATATATACTTTAAGTTTTCATTTCTGAGAGATGTATTTTTTTCAATGTGAATGTTTGAGGTTAATAGAGATATAAGATAACAGAACAACTGAAAATCTTCCATGACAAAGCATGACACAGCAGTCAGAATCACAATGATGACACCACCAGTTTTAATGATAGGGCTTACTTTGAGATCTGGAATCTCTAGCCAGCCCTCTGATTTTCCCAGCTCTACATCTCCCTGTTCTGATAGTTTGTCATACTCCTTACACTCTTCCACACTCTCCACAGTTCTTCAGTTAGTCATAGTAATCTAAATACACAAACTAAGAATGTAACAAAAGTTACTGATCAAGCAGAAATTGTCTGATTCCTCAGTAGGAGAACCTGTGTTCAAAGGTTTTAGAAGTAAATATCTCTACAATATTGCCAGTGCTGTTGGCAGTGACTCTGTGTCAAGGTTAGTTTCCACACCTCTCCACATTAAGGAGAGTGGAGAATATTTCTATTAAACGTATATGTGCAAAATGTTACTTTGATCCACAGCTGAAAATTTTGCATCTCATAATTGTACATGTAATGCCAATGCATTTACACAGTACTTCCATTTATGGCACTGGAGTTTGCATCCTATCAAACTGCAAACTTTAACCAAAAGGGTAAATAAATAGTTCTTTATCAACTTTAGGGTGTTTTTTTAAATTATTATTATTATTATTATTATTATTGTTGTTGTTGTTGTTGTTATATTGTAGTAATTCTGTATTCCATTCTTTAGACTTACATTTCAAATTGAAACATAAATGACTTTGTTGTTGTTAGTCCAGCACTCAGAGTAGTGCTGTGATCTGCTTGCTGTCACTGTCTACCTTGTAATCATAGTGTCTGAGCAGTGTCAGACATTGTAAATGAACTGAAGCCAGTTCAGAAAATATTTGCTCGAGTGATTTCTGGAAAATACCTTTTTCCACTTATTAAGTAACATTCAGATGTTTCCAGGAGCAACAAGCCTAGTTATTTTGGTGGAAGAATGCTCCAGAAAGAGTTCGATTCATAAAGAATTTGTGACTGAGGGGGCTGCTGTGCAGCTTCATTTGACAAGTTAAGGAGAGCTACAAGCTATTGAGAAAGAGTTAAACAATCAGGTAGACATAGACCTAAAGTAAATTAGAAATAAATTATTTGTAGCAAAAAAATTATGTATCTTCTCTTGCAACAGATGTGATCCATTGGCTCCCTGCGGACTGTGATGGATGCGCCGCTTCTCTCTGAGGTCGAGTATTCTTTGAAGCAGATTGCTACATGTTGTAGACAAACAGACTGGTAAAAGAAGCTGAGTGACTTCGTTTATTAAACCTCCCAGTAGGGGTTGTTTGACATTTGCTTGCTATGATGTACCACTTTGTGGACAGTAATTAGATTCAGACCAGCTAATTCATTGGAACATACAATCAAGCTGCCACAATTTTCTGTTAATAAGTGTATTTTTAGAGGATACAATATAAGAATCAGATTCAGTGTGGTAAAGAAGCCACTGTCGACTTTAGTGTGAGTGCCTGGGTATGTTTATTCACAGGGAACTGACAGAAAGTGAAGAACATCACATTTAACATGTGATGGTTTCTGCAATGAGTACATCAGGCCATTATGTCCTCTAGAGCTCAGGGTTCTCAGTATTGGTGTTTAGCTGACCTCTGTCAATTCACAGTGAACTAAAAAACTTAAAGAAGCTCCGTTTTTTACCAGATCCCTGGTATCAACTGCATCATGTTGATTGTAATGAATAGAATACGCATTGGATCGCATTCAAAATAATAATGATTATTAAAACATGCTCTGGAGTAGGCAGAAGAGACTCTTTAGAGGCAGCAAGACTGGCATCTGGTGAAGTATAAAGTCACATGAGTCGTTGGGATATGTTGCTGAAAACTGATGACCTTCTTCTGTTGCCTTTATTCAAACAGTTGTATGACATAGTGGCTCTTTGTGACTCTCACCATTTCTCCTCCAGTGCATGTGACACGATGGTTGAAGGTCAACCCTGACCCCCTCCATGCCAGTTTGGTATATTTAAATGCAGAACAGCAAGGGGGCATATACATAGGTGATAGGTGAACCCACCTTAAATAGACAGTTAATTTAAATTAACATTATGTCTTTTTTCTCCGTTAGTTGCCTTTCTTTTTCTCTTTCTCTGTCTCTCTCTTTGTGTCCCTTTCTGTAGGTGTCCCTGGCTTTGGAGATGTGTGTTTTCCTACCAACCCGCCTAATGTTTTGTTGTTGATTTTTGCTGCTCTTTTCTTTGCTTTCACTACTTTCCACTCACCCCACTCACCAGTCAAGGCAGATGGCCGCCCACCCTGAGCCTGGTTCTGCTGGAGGTTTCTTCTGTTAATGGGAGTGTTTTCCCCTCCACTGTTGCCTATGGCTTGTTAAAGAGGGATTTGTTGTAAGGGACTAGCCAGTAACATGAACCTCACAGCACAGCAAGGCCTGGGCTAAATGCTATTAGCATTGGCATGCTATTATGCAATGTAAAAATATTTGGGTTGGTGCGGATCATGTCTTCAAGAAGGAGCATTGCCACCATTGGTCACTACATCAAAATTGCTTCACTGACCAGCACTGATCTAAGTGATCCAATGTGATTAGCATGTTAGACAATATATATTTTTAAATAAACCCATATGCACTTTGCAATATATATATAAGGTAAGCTTACTTCTAGGATTCCAATCCAAAACTACAGTATATATTCAAATATGTATTCAGATTCCCACTACATCTGTCACTAAGGTAGAAACTGTGTAAGTGCTGTCCATTTTCTATATGTGCTTGCTTAGCAACTTTCATTTGACTCAAGAGGACAGGGCCATCTTGTAGCAAGGTGTCATCTTTATATATTCATGGAGGGCACACTTAAAAGCGCAATAACCGTAGGGTGCAATAAAGTCATGCTCTCCACCACAATATCACTGCCAAGAAGTACCACTGCTCAGAGCTGAGGTAGGACAGAATTTCTGTCCTCTGCAAAAATGACTCCAGCAGGTCAAGAGGACAAAAGACTAAACAAGACAGAGGAGCTTGGAGCAAAGCGCTCAGCTGTACCAAGCAGAGAAGGCAGACACAGTGCTAAGAGGAGCCAGTAACACTTAACACCAGCTGCATTAGCAGGAAAGCCACCTCCTCTGACGTGGCTGGAATGCTCACTGGCTCTTCTGTACACACACACACACACACACACACACACACTGAGATATTAACACACTCAGACATTCACCCACTGTCAGAAATGAAAATGGCAAACTTCGAAGCCCTTTCACAGGGGAAAAGTCAGGACATCAATGCGCAAACACACACTGCAAAGTAGAAAAATTACAGTGACAGCGTGGATGTGCATGTCACTTCACAAACACACATGGACACACACTTTACATTGTAAGGTGTAGAAAAATCTTGTGCAGTTGTCATTAAGCACACATCTCATGCATGTAGTCTAATTAGCTGTCTCAGTGTGTGCATGCATCAGGGAGCAGTCTGTCAGGTTGACTGGAGCGTGTTGTAGTGATTTGTTACTCTTTAAGTCACGTCGGCTGCTTCGCCACTTTCAATTTACAGCCTTCTCTTTACAAGGTAAGCCTGGGCTCCCATGGTACCCCCCCCCCCCCCACGCACACACACACACACACACACACACACACACACACACACACACACACACACACACACACAAAGACTGAAGATTTTTGTTTGCCCTCAGATGGACACATGGACACAGACATGCTTTTATTCATACATCAATCACTGTTATGTGGCCTAATAACGCATGGCTGCAATCTCCTGATAACAAGAACAGTTCTTGTGTGGTACCACAACAAAAATAGGACCAAGCAACTTAACCGTGCATACAGACAATCCACAAGTGTCCAACTGCACCCAAATGTTCATACCGAATGCATGTAGGCAGAAATTGTATATTGTAAATACTGTGTATTCTTTTAGCCAGAGTAAATGGTCTGCACTTGGCACCATGGCAGCTTTAGGCCTCACACCTCCACGCTAAGTTTCTGACAGCCCTTTTTCCTCTGAGCAGCGGAGTAGGGGATTGTCAGTGGGATTTAAGTTTTATTTTCTCACCGGCATCAGTACACACTGTGCAAGGCGAGAGAGCTGAATGCTCCGCTGCCTCCTTTGTTCTATTCCCTTCTCCATCAACAGTATCTACGATGCCTTGCCTGTGGGGAACAACAGTAACAAACAGCCAAACCAGATTTCTGTGATTTTTTTATATTTTTGGAATGTTGAAAATCAAGAGTGCGGAGTTAATGGAATCTAGTACAGAACGTTGTGTGGAAGCTGTGTTTTCATGGAATGCTTTTGATCCTCTGTTTCTGTCTATTTTTAACTCGTCTGATACATGAAGAGACCCTTGTCAGCATTAGAGGAAACAGTCTCATAGGAAGGGGCAATGGGCACTAGGACGGATCAAAGGTCAGACACTATCCTCACCACTACCACAGACCTTAGCAATTCATTGCTTAAAAACACATTTATAAAACATGGAGGTGGTGCTTTATGAACATAAATGAGACTTTCATCCTGAAAGTACTGAAAAGGACTTCCCAAACAAAAAGAGAGAAAATATAACATTGTAAAAGTAAAATTCATGGGAGAGCTGCTGTATTGGATTGTATTAGATTCTACAGGTTTACCTAATAAAGTCATGTATATATAATATTCACTGTCTTTGCTTAATACTTTGTTGAAGCACCTTTAGTACCAATTACAGTCTCAAGTCTTTTTGAGTATGATGCTACAATATGCTTTGGGACACCTATTTTTGGGCAATTTCTCCGATTCGTCTTTGCAGTACCTCTTAAGCTCCATCAGGTTGGATGGGGAGCGTTGCTCCACAGCCATTTTCATATCTCTCCAGAGATGTTCAATTCGGTTCAAGTCTGGGCTCTGGCCGGGCCACTTGAGGCCATTCACAGACTTGTCCCGTAGCCACTCCTTTGTTATCTTGGCTGTGTACCTAGGGTCATTGTCCTGATGAAAGATTAACAGTCACCAGTAACCCAGTGTGAGGTCCAGAGTGTACTGGAACATCCAGGATGTTTCTGTACATTGGTGCATTCATCTTTCCATCAATCCTGAATAATTTCCAGTTCCTGCTGCTGAAAAACATCCCCACAGCATAATGCTGCCACCACCATGCTTTACTGTAGGGTTGTTATTGGCCAGGTTGTGAGCAGTGCCTGGTTTTCTCCAGACATGACACTTGGCATTCAGGGCAAAGAGTTCAATCTTTGTTTCATCAGACCATGAAATTTTGTTTCTCATGGTCTGAGAGTCCTTCAGGTGGGCTGTCATGTGCCTTTTATTGAGGAGTCATCCCAGGCTTGACACTCTACTACACAGGCCTGATTTGTGGAGTGCTCCAGAGATGGTTGTTATTCTCTAAAGTTCTTCTCTCTCCACACAGAAAAGCTGGAGTTCTTTCAAAGTGACCATCTGTTTCTTGGTCACCTCCCTAACTAAGGCCCTTCTCTGTTAATTGCTCAGTTTGGCTGGCCGGCTCACTTTAGGAAGAGTACTGGTGGTTCAAAACTTCCTTCATTTAGGGTTGATGGAGGTCTACAGATAATTTCTTCATGGCTTCATTTATGTATTGACATGCACTGTTAACTGCAGGACCCAAACCCAGGACAGGTGTATGCCTTTCCAAATCATGGAAAGTAAAGAGAGACATGAAAAGCAACAAAACATTGGGCAGGTTGGTAGGACCAGTAGCTGCACACTGGAAAATGCACAACTCCAAAGCAAGGGACACCTGCAGATAGGGACAGAGAGAGGGAGACAGAGAAGGACAAAGACAACTACGGGAGAAAACACACAGAGTTAATGTCATATAGTGGTGGCAATTGTGGGGTGAGAGGAGAGGAGAGAGGGACAAGAGGAGGAAAGGAGCTCAGTTTATCGAGGGGTGGGTCCCCCAGCAGTCTAAGCCTATAGCAGCATAACTATAACTAACTATATGCTTTATTAAAGAGGAAGGTTTTAAGCCTAGACTTAAAAGTAGAGAGGGTGTCTGCTTCCTGAATCTAAACTGGGATCTGGTTCCACAGGAGAGGAGCTTGATAGCTAAAGGCTCTACCTCCCATTCTACCTTTGGAAATTCTGGGAACCACACGTAGGCCTGCATTCTGAGAGCGAAGTGGTCTACTGGGATGATATGGTGCTATGAGGTCTTCTATATATGATGGAGCCTGACCATTCAGAGCTTTATATGTAAGAAGCAGGGTTTTAAATTCTATTCTAGATTTAATGGGAAGCCAATGGAGAGAAGCTAGTGAAGGTGAAATATGATCTCTCTTGCTAGTTCCAGTCAGCACTCTTGCTGCAGCATTTTGGATTAATTGCAGGCTTTTTAGGGAGTTACTGGGGCATCCTGAAAGTAGGGAATCACAGTAGTCCAACCTAGAGGTAACAAATATATGGACGAGTTTTTTGGCATCACTTTGAGACGGGATGCTCCTAATTTTGGCAATGTTCCATAGGTGGAAGAAGGCTGTTCTAGAGATTTGTTTTGTATGTGAGGTAAAGGACATATTCTGGTCGAAAATAACTCCAAGGTTCCTTTCAGTAGTACTGGAGGCCAGACTTATGCCATCTACAGTAACAATATGGTTGGGCAGCATAAAGATTTTTGGGCCCAAATACTATGACTTTTGAGTTTAGAGCCAAAAAATTTTGGGAGATCCAGGCCTATATGAGTTGTAGGCATGCTTGATCGATTTGAGAATTTGATTCATTTTGTAATAAGGCTATAACATAATAAAATATGGAAAAAGTTAAGAACTCTGAATACTCTGTAGATTTTCTTAGAATTTCATTTATATTCGGGACAATAAATTTGTAAGACTAATAGTTTTTCATGTACATAATTACACAATCAACAAACTGAGTAAAGCTTGCTAGCTAGTCAGGAGGAAAAAAGTATGTTAACAGCTAAGACAGGTCATTGCTGCATTAAAGATGACGGAGGAACTCTGTGTGCTGAATTTTGGTTTTAATATATAAACTATAACTATAAATTATATTTAATATATGTCAAATATTAGAATTTGTCATAAAAGAATAAATATGCTGTAAGTATTTAGGGTAAAATTCCTGACCGTGTCCTTGTTGGACTGAGATTTATGAGCATCATGCTAATAAGAGCTGTCCTCCAACTTATCAAATGTAATGATATTGAGGACTTTCAATTTAAAAAAATAGTACCACACACTGTGGTTTATTGGGGATCTTAATGGTGGCTGCAGTGTTATTCTGTGTAGTCTTGAGCTAAAGACAGATGTCTGCTCTCTCTGTCCACTAGACACTGAGCTATTTCTGCTTCATCTCCCAGTGAATGATATTCGTGTGTTCTATGTGAAGGAACAATGTGTCCTCTGTGCTCTGTGTCTCATTACCAGCTATATTAACTTATCTGTCAACTTTGACCCCTAGTCCCTGAGTTTAGAGAGGAAGTGGAGACAAATTAGAGCAGTGTGCTTTTAATCAGTACAGGAAACCCCTTCTTCTGGTCATTTCCATAACCAGTTTCATACAATTTCCTTTAATTAGTCTTTTTTTTTTAAAGCCTCAAGACCAGGACTTATGACAGCCAGCAGAAAACAGATACAACATGTGGGGGGAGTGGAATTCTCATGACTTTAATTTTCCTTCCAAACATAGAACATTTTTTATTCATTTAGAATCAATCAAGCTTTGGTAGAATTGGAAGTGTAAACACCTCAAACTCTGTCAAGTGACTGTGGCACTATTAATATGTTATTTCTTAAAGACTCAAGAGAGCTAGAATTATAATTTTTACTAATGTTAAAATACACATTGCATTTCAAAAATGTCATAGTCAAAGTGATTTAGACTTATTTGTCCAGTTTTGATCATTGGTGATGTCCTTGTTCATTTTTAAATTGTACACTTATAGCTTTTCCTATTCCTATTGCCTTTTGGCACTCAAAGTCTTTTACACTGCTTCTCATTCACCCACTTGCACTCAAAATCACACACACACACTTACACACCGATGGGGGAGCTGCTATGCAGCTGGCCAACACTTCCGGCCAAAGTCGTCCCATTGTACCAAACAGCCAACATGCTCGGCTGTAAGAAACAGACTCATCAAAGTCTTGCGGCTTTTTCTGCCTGATCTTCAAAGCCACTACACGCTTGATACTTGAACACACTACTCTGCTAGATGACACGTTTCTTCATTCAAAAATGTGTGGTCTAC